>NC_043758.1:2207578-2212578 GCF_902148845.1 Salarias fasciatus
TCCGATCTCCTTCTCTATCTGTAACCTAACCCCAACCGGAACAGCAGAAAGCCGCCACCTCTGAGCCTGGTTCTGCAGGGTTCTCCTCCTCTGAGTCTGGTTCTGCAGGGTTCTCCTCCTCTGAGTCTGGTTCTGCAGGGTTCTCAACCTCTGAGGCTGGTTCTGCAGGGTTCTCAACCTCTGAGGCTGGTTCTGCAGGGTTCTCCTCTGAGCCTGGTTCTGCAGGGTTCTCCTCCTCTGAGCCTGGTTCTGCAGGGTTCTCAACCTCTGAGGCTGGTTCTGCAGGGTTCTCCTCTGAGCCTGGTTCTGCAGGGTTCTCCTCCTCTGAGCCTGGTTCTGCAGGATTCTTAACCTCTGAGCCTGGTTCTGCAGGGTTCTCCTCCTCTGAGCCTGGTTCTGCAGGATTCTTAACCTCTGAGCCTGGTTCTGCAGGGTTCTCCTCCTCTGAGCCTGGTTCTGCAGGGTTCTCAACCTCTGAGACTGGTTCTGCAGGGTTCTCCTCCTCTGAGTCTGGTTCTGCAGGGTTCTCCTCCTCTGAGCCTGGTTCTGCAGGGTTCTCAACCTCTGAGCCTGGTTCTGCAGGGTTCTCCTCCTCTGAGCCTGGTTCTGCAGGGTTCTCCTCCTCTGAGTCTGGTTCTGCAGGGTTCTCCTCCTCTGAGCCTGGTTCTGCAGGGTTCTCAACCTCTGAGGCTGGTTCTGCAGGGTTCTCCTCTGAGCCTGGTTCTGCAGGGTTCTCCTCCTCTGAGCCTGGTTCTGCAGGGTTCTCAACCTCTGAGGCTGGTTCTGCAGGGTTCTCCTCTGAGCCTGGTTCTGCAGGGTTCTCCTCCTCTGAGCCTGGTTCTGCAGGATTCTTAACCTCTGAGCCTGGTTCTGCAGGGTTCTCCTCCTCTGAGCCTGGTTCTGCAGGATTCTTAACCTCTGAGCCTGGTTCTGCAGGGTTCTCCTCCTCTGAGCCTGGTTCTGCAGGGTTCTCAACCTCTGAGACTGGTTCTGCAGGGTTCTCCTCCTCTGAGTCTGGTTCTGCAGGGTTCTCCTCCTCTGAGCCTGGTTCTGCAGGGTTCTCAACCTCTGAGCCTGGTTCTGCAGGGTTCTCAACCTCTGAGGCTGGTTCTGCAGGGTTCTCCTCTGAGCCTGGTTCTGCAGGGTTCTCCTCCTCTGAGCCTGGTTCTGCAGGATTCTTAACCTTTGAGCCTGGTTCTGCAGGGTTCTCCTCCTCTGAGCCTGGTTCTGCAGGGTTCTCCTCCTCTGAGCCTGGTTCTGCAGGATTCTCAACCTCTGAGTCTGGTTCTGCAGGGTTCTCAACCTCTGAGCCTGGTTCTGCAGGGTTCTCCTCCTCTGAGCCTGGTTCTGCAGGATTCTTAACCTCTGAGCCTGGTTCTGCAGGGTTCTCCTCCTCTGAGCCTGGTTCTGCAGGATTCTCAACCTCTGAGTCTGGTTCTGCAGGGTTCTCAACCTCTGAGCCTGGTTCTGCAGGGTTCTCCTCCTCTGAGCCTGGTTCTGTAGGGTTCTCCTCCTCTGAGTCTGGTTCTGCAGGGTTCTCCTCCACTGAGCCTGGTTCTGCAGGGTTCTCCTCTGAGCCTGGTTCTGCAGGGTTCTCCTCCTCTGAGTCTGGTTCTGCAGGGTTCTCCTCCTCTGAGCCTGGTTCTGCAGGGTTCTCCTCCTCTGGGCCTGGTTCTGCAGGGTTCTCCTCTGAGCCTGGTTCTGCAGGGTTCTCCTCCTCTGAGCCTGGTTCTGCAGGGTTCTCCTCCTCTGGGCCTGGTTCTGCAGGGTTCTCCTCTGAGCCTGGTTCTGCAGGGTTCTCCTCCTCTGAGCCTGGTTCTGCAGGGTTCTCCTCTGAGCCTGGTTCTGCAGGGTTCTCCTCCTCTGAGCCTGGTTCTGCAGGGTTCTCCTCCTCTGGGCCTGGTTCTGCAGGGTTCTCCTCTGAGCCTGGTTCTGCAGGGTTCTCCTCCTCTGAGCCTGGTTCTGCAGGGTTCTCCTCCTCTGAGCCTGGTTCTGCAGGGTTCTCCTCCACTGAGCCTGGTTCTGCAGGGTTCTCCTCCTCTGAGCCTGGTTCTGCAGGTTTCTTCCTGTTAAAGGGAGTTTTTCCTTTCCACAGTGGCTCATGCTGCTCATGTGGATCTGTTGGGTTTCTCTGTAAAAGTGTCTAGAAATGACTATGTTGTAATTGGCATTTTAGAAATAAAGCTGAATTTAATTGAATTGAATTGTGTGAACATAGAACGAAAATGTGAAAACAAAGTGTTTTCACTTCAGATGTGGTGTAAACGGGCCTCAGAGGTGAACTGTCAGCTGTGGGACTCGACCCGGGGACCCTCTGAACACGTGCTCCCTCCAGGTGGTCAAGTTGGTTTGGAGCAGTAACAGGAAGCAGCCACACGGGGGCAGCAGAGCACGAATCCGTCTCATTTTCTTCACAGCTTCCTCTGGAGAGGCCTCAGAATCTCTCAGGGTGTGCGTGTGTGTGTGTGTGTGTTGGGCAGGATTGAAAGCAGTTTCTCTCTCTCTCTCTCTCTCTCTCTCTCTCTCTCTCTCTCTCTCTCTTTCTCTCTCACACACACATGCACACACACACACACACACACACACACACACACACACACACACACACACACACACACACACACACACACACACAACACAGGTGGTGGTGTTTGTTTTGGCCCATTTGCTGTTTTCAGATTCAAAGTTTCGAGTCGCCTGTTTGAACGCTGTAATCAACGTGTCATCCAGCGGCACATGAAGGCAACACGTCTCCTGATGGACAAGCCCCGCCCACTCGGCTCCACTGACAAACGGAAAACTGGAATGAACACACACACACACACACACACACACACAAAGTTCAAGTGACTGATTCTTCTGGCTGCTTTTTGAACATTTGTGGTCTGACTTTGACCTCCGTAACATGTGTGTGTGTGTGTGTGTGTGTGTGTGTGTGTGGTCACCGTGGTGATGGAGGCGGGCCTCCAGAGTGCTGCTGGTGGTCTCGGGGTCTCGGTCCATGGACACAGCAGATGGAGGTTCTCCAGCCCGGTTCCTGTAGAACCCGTGTCCAGCAGGTTCTGGTTCTCCCCCTGCTTCAACACAGCTGGACCTGATGGTTCTGTTCTCACCCAGCACCGAGCAGAACCCAGGAAGGGCCCGTTACAGCTTTTCTCCACTGGTTTGGCTCATTTCTTGAAACAGAAATTACATTCTCAAAAAAACTTCCAAACTACTCCACTCCTCGCAGCAGAACAGTGTTTCTCATTCATCTCATCAACACGTCCTACGATCCTGAACGCCTCGTCAAAACACAGCACTATGACAAACTGGAGTGTCTTATGGTGTGGTTTTGGTTTCAGTGGGTTTCTATCAGATCTGAACTTGATAACTGCTTTTCCAGAGTGTTCCTGTGGAGGACAGGAGGACGTGTCTGTGGGACATCAGGAGGACCAAAGTGAAGTTTTTCTCTCAGAGAAGCGAAGCGTTGATAAAATGTTGGATTTTCCTCCTCGATGGTCTCTGAGGCTGATTTCCTTTCATCTGTGGACTAAAACCTGAGAGTGAGTCTTTACAGGACTCTCAGTCACACAGCCGTCAAACAAAGTGTTGTAATCTCCTCTTTCTTCTTCTGCTCCTGGTCACCGTGGAGACCAGCGGCTCGCTGGCTCGCCGGTTCCCCCCTCAGGTTTGGCTGCTGTTCAGGCACTCGGCTGCTGGCTGAACAGCGACTGGCGGCACGAGCAGACGACTGAACAGACGACTGAACACACCAACAGACGACTGAACAGACGACTGAACACACCAACAGACCAGACAACTGAACAACACACCAACAGACGACTGAACACACCAACAGACAACTGAACAGACGACGGAACACACCAACAGACCAGACAACTGAACAACACACCAACAGAGGATTGAACAGACAACTGATCACACCAACAGGCGACCGAAGAAGACAAACAGAAACCCTGCAGATCCTCACAGACGTGGTCCAGACGTGGTCCAGACGTGGATGGTCTGACTGCTCCACATCACGCAGAAATTAAGCGATCAACAGTTGAAAATAGTAGAAATCCAGTCAGAATTTCTACTTTTGCAGAAAATGTGAAAACCCAAATGTTGAAATGTGTCTGCTTGTTGGTTCTGCTTCACCAGGAGGAAAAAGACCGGCTTGAAATGCAAAGGAAGTCATGAAATAAATAAATGCGCCCTTTCCAAGTCTTTGAATGACTCGGTGTCAACAGAGTTCAACAGACAGAAAAGTGTGTTTCCATGACGATGTCAGCGTCTCCTCCACTCAAGACTTCTGCCGATTCTGTTCAACTTGATTGATTTAACATCGTTCTGAAGTCACAGTGCGAGGAAGGAAGAGGGTTTTTATCCCCTCGTGTCACCGGACAAAGTTCAGGCCTCGTTTCCACCGCGACAACTTCAAAACGCAAAGCGCTTCGGTGGCCGTTTCCATGACAACTGTGCATGGAACCAAAACTTTTAGAAAACACCGTAACGCTAAGTGTGTATAATTTTCTGTGGTGCGTGTGTGGGTGCGTGTGTGTGTGTGTGTGTGTGTGTGTGGCACCATGTGGCAAAACAGTTTTCTGAACACAAAACTTTTCAGAAAATAAAAACCCAGACGGCTGAGTTTTCAAAATGGAGCCTGGAAGAAAAAACTGGCCGATCGGCAGAAGCTCCTGTGATGAAACCTGGCGTGACGACCCGGAGCCGTTAAACGGCCGCCGCCGCCGCCGCCGCCAGCCCGTGCCGCTCAGGTAATGAGATTATTTTCGAAATGAGTGACAGGTAATGATACGTTAGCGGAGCGCGGGCTCGGGTGTCGCCGGGCGGCGTGCCTCCTTCTGTTCTCGCTACAATACTCCGACACGCCCGGCCACGGCGGCGGCGGCCAGCGCCTCCGATTGGCCCCGGGCCGGGGTCAGCGCGTGTGCCGCGGCGGGACAAAGCGTTCTCGTTGGGTGGCGGAGTGTGAGGAGCCGGAGATCCGATACTTC
>NC_043758.1:2217578-2262578 GCF_902148845.1 Salarias fasciatus
GTTAATAGGAAATACTTTAGTCTACATTTAACCCTTAACCAAGCCAAGTTTTCATGCATTTCTATTACATTTGTTCCATATGGGCAACCCAACGCAATTCTTGCTGCCTTGTTTTGTGCAATTTGTAACTTATGTAAATTATTTTCACTCGTGTTTGACCAAACAACTGATGCATAATCTAAATAGGAAAGCACTAAGGATTGAACTAGTTGCTTGGTCAGCCACTGAGGAATATACTTTCTACAGTGTTTAATAGTGCCCATATTTCTCCCCATTCTCTGAAGTACATAATTAACTTGGCTGTTCCATGATAAATTAGAATCAACTATTACCCCTAGTAATTTTGCTTCTTCAACCTGTTCAATTAAAGCATTTCCATGAATTAAGTGCAACAAAGGTGTCATTTTTAAACTATGTTTTGAACCAATCACCATACCTTTTGTTTTTTCAGCATTAATGAATAATTTATTAGCTTGTATCCACTGTGTGACCGAAGCTAATTCTTCATTTAATATGTTATTGAGTCAATCTATTGTTTGTGAAGCCATAAATAATGTAGTATCATCTGCATACATAGCCATGGTTGCTTGTTTTAACACCAGTGGAAAATCATTTGTAAAAATAGAAAACAAAAGGGGTCCCAGGCAACTTCCCTGGGGCACTCCACAATCCATTTGTCCAAGCTCAGAGTAACTACCATTAAAATGAACTTTATATTCTCTATTATTAAGATAACTTTCTATCCACTTTAGTGCTGATAACTCAAATCCATAGAAATGTAACTTATTTAATAAAATGGTATGATCCAAAACATCAAAAGCTGCACTCAAATCTAAAAATGTTGTATAAACCAACATTTTATTATCTACTTCCTCTAACCAGTGATCTGTAATCTGAGCCAGTGCAGTAGTTGTGGAGTGACCCATTTTGTATGCTTGTTGATAAATTGTATTCAGTCCGTTCTCTGAAAAATAGTTTTGTATCTGATCATACACGACTTTTTCCATAACTTTACTTAAAGCAGGTAACAAACTTATTGGCCTGCTATTTAGCGCTGAAAATGGTTCCTTATTATTCTTAATCAGGGGAATAATTTTTGCTATCTTCCACTCTGATGGAAAAACACCTTCCTTTAAACTTATATTGATTATGTGAGAGACAGGTAAAGAAATTAAATCTGCCACCATCTTCAACAATTTGATATCTATATATTTTCTACTCCACAGGGTTTATCTCTACTTAACTGAAACATTTTTTAATATGATCTTCTGTTATTTCAACAAATTTAAAGGCACAACTTTTAGTCTGCTTGATATAATTTCTTATTAGCCTGTACGAAATATTTTCATCCTGTCTGAGCACCATGGCTTTTTGTAATTTCTGAATTTTATTTTTGAAAGACTGTTTCAAATAATTAGCAACTTCCTTTGGTTTAGTGAGATAAATTCCATCTTTCTCCAAAAAAGTAGGACTTGACTTTGATTTCCTTCCCATAAGTTCATTTAATGTACCCCATAATTTCGCTCCATCGGATTTAGCTTCTTTAATCTTATTATGATAATATATACGTTTTTTTTTTAAATTTAATTTGGTAACAAAATTTCGTAATTTTCGATAATTATTCCACTTGTCCATGTCATTTGTTTGAGTTGCCTCCATTTTGGCTTTGTCCCTTTGCTTCATATAATCTTTAAGCTCTTGATCCAGCCATGGAGCTGAGACATTTCTCACAGCCTGTTTCCTCATAGGAGCATGTTTATCCATTACCTGAGTTATTAAGTTGTTAAAGACCACCACGGCTTTACATGGATCCTGTTCCTGCATAACCTCTGACCAATCTATGCTCCTCACAGCTGCTACAAAATTATCTTCATTAAATTGTTTAAAAGTCCTCCTATAAATAAAGCGTTGTCCTGGTTTAGGTACCTTTGTTTTCCTTAAAACTGCAACTAAATTATGATCACTACAACCTACAGGAATAGAAACCGCCTTAGAGCAGAGCTCCTTTATATTCGTAAAAATTAAATCAATAAGAGTTGCAGAGTGTGTGCCATCAGATTTCAAATTTACTCTTGTAAATTCACTAACGAGTTGTGACAAATTACAAATACTAGCGAATGACATTAACTTATTTCTTAATGCACAACTGTTAAGGTACTAGTTATGGTGTGATTACTGTAGCTATAGTGTGGCTATGGTGTAGTCATGATGTGCTGATGGTGTGGTTACAGTGTGGTAATGGTGTGATTACTGTGTGATTACTGTGTGGTTACAGTGTGGTTACAGTGCAGTTGTGGGGTTATTATGGTGTGGTTATGGTGTAGTGTTAATGTGGTTACAGTGTGGTTATGGTGTGATTACAGTGTCGTTACAGTGTGGTTATGATGTAGTCATGATGTGGTGACGGTGTGGTTATGGTGTAGTCATGGTGTGGTTATGGTGTAGTCTTGATGTGGTGACGGTGTGGTTATGGTGTAGTCTTGATGTGGTGACGGTGTGGTTATGGTGTAGTCATGGTGTGGTCACGGTGTGGTTATGGTGTAGTCATGGTGTGGTTATGGTGTAGTCTTGATGTGGTGACGGTGTGGTTATGGTGTGGTCACGGTGTGGTTATGGTGTAGTCATGGTGTGGTCACGGTGTGGTTATGGTGTGGTCACGGTGTGGTTATGGTGTAGTCATGATGTGGTCACGGTGTGGTTATGGTGTAGTCTTGATGTGGTGACGGTGTGGTTATGGTGTAGTCATGGTGTGGTCACGGTGTGGTTATGGTGTAGTCATGGTGTGGTTATGGTGTAGTCTTGATGTGGTGACGGTGTGGTTATGGTGTGGTCACGGTGTGGTTATGGTGTAGTCATGGTGTGGTCACGGTGTGGTTATGGTGTGGTCACGGTGTGGTTATGGTGTAGTCATGATGTGGTCACGGTGTGGTTATGGTGTAGTCATGATGTGGTCACGGTGTGGTTATGGTGTAGTCTTGATGTGGTGACGGTGTGGTTATGGTGTAGTCATGGTGTGTTTCTGTGCTCTAACCTGTCCTGATGCTTTGCTGTGGTCTTCTCCGGGTGTAGCTGGGACTCCTAATGAGGCAGCCGTCAGTCTGAGGCCGATTGTTCGAGCTCAGATTAAGACTTGAGGTCAGTCTGGCGGTGGGCGGGGCCTCCGGCGGGGACGTCCAGCGGAGAAACGGCTGCTGGCAGTCAGGCAGCCGCCGCTGTTGTCCAACAAATCCCGCTGCCCGGCCCACTGTTATTAAGATCCCAGCGGGGGTGGGTGGTGGGGGGGCAGGGGGGCAGGCTTTAACATCTGCCCCACTCAGCCCATCAGACCACCAGGTAGCCCACCTGGAGGCTGCCACACTGCCCCACCGAGGGGTAATTACAGATCACTGCTGCTGCCGCCGGAGGCCGCTTGTTAAAAGCGCGGCTGTGATAGCAGTTAGCATTAGCATCCTAACTGTTCATCACACTCTGAGAGTGCAGGCTGCTGAGGAGGAGGAGGAGGAGGAGGAGCAGCTGATTAACTCCTCCACCTCCCACCAGGGCCACTTAACCAGCCTCACAGGGAAACGGGAGACGTCAGGTTTGATGTTTGGCTGCAGGACGAGAAACATTTGTTCCTCAGCAGGAGATGAAGCAGCGTCTGCTGCACAGAGCCGTAATTCACCTTCCTCCTAATCCTCCTCCTCCTCCTCCTCTTCTTCCTCTTCCTCCTTCTCCTCCTGCTCCTCCTCCTCCTCCTCTTCTTCCTCCTCCTCCTCTTCCTCCTCAAGGTTCAAGGGTTCAAGGGTTCAAGGGTAACTTTATTATCCCCCAAGGGGCAAATTGGTTTGCGGCAAACAGTCACAACATATCACACCTGCAGAACAACAAACAACACAGTTGACACAGTTCATCATCAGCAGCATAATTTAAGCAGCATTTAAAAGACCAGTTGCACATGGGATCAGGGACTTTCTGAATCTGTTCGTCCTACATTGAGGAACACAGTATCGGCATCCAGAAGGGAGCAATGAAAACTCCTGCCATAAGGGGTGAGAAGGATCAGCGATGATGGCCTCGGTCGTCCTCACACACCTGACCTGATACACCTCGCTGAGGTCAATCAGAGCAGTGCCAGCAATTTTGCTGCACACTTTCACAACATCATCAACACGATTCTGCTGTTTGATTGAAAGAGACACATGCCAACAAATAAAAGGTAAGAATGGATTCAATAAAACATGAATAAAACATTTTCAGAAAAGAGTTATTCACATTAAATTTCTAAGTTTTCGATAAAAGTGCATCCGCTGATGTGCTTTTTTACACAGCGCATCAACTTGAGGCTCAAAGCTCAGTTGACTGTCGATGACAGTTCCCAGGTACTTGTACTGTTCCACAGGTTGGTCATTAATATGAGCAGGAGGAAGGACAACAGGTGACCTAACAAAATGGATTAGCATTTCTTTAGTTTTATCCACATTTATGTTTAAGAAGGCAGAGTCACACCACTCTACAAAGTCCAATAAAACAGGGTCATGCACAGGATCTCCCTGGCTTAAAAGTGAAACAATAACAGAGTCATCTGCAAATTTAACAAGGTGGATAAACCTGGATAAAGGCTCTGACAGTCATTAGTGTACAGACAAATAAAAGTGGTGATAGGACACAGCCCTGCAGGCGATCCTGTTGTTGATAAGCAAACATCAGACAGAGTCCCATTCACTCTAACCCTCGGGGACTGGTTAGTTAAAAACTCCATCAGCCAACTGACCAAGCCTGGATCAATATTAAAACAATTCAGGAGTTTGCTTGCTAGAACATGTGGCTGGATACAGTTAAAAGCAGAAGAAAAATCAACAAAAAGTAAACGAACTAATGATTTTGCCTCTTCAAGGTGTTTAAAAACAAGATTTAAAAGTGTCCCTGTGGCATCCGCCACACCACGGCTTGGCCTACAGGCCAACTGCAGGGGACCCAGCCTTTCCTCCTCCTCCTCCTCTTCCTCCTTTCACTTGCTGCAGTTTAACTCACTTGCTGTCAGATTACAGGTTCACTGTCTGTGCGCGCGCGTGCGCGTGACATATACAAATTACACTGAGCAAATAATGGATCCTTAATTCCTCATTGGCCAATTGCACTGAGCAAATAGTCAATGATCAACGACGGAGCGCAATCAATCAATGAAAAGCCTATTCAGGTGTGTGTGTGTGTGTGTGTGTGTGTGTGTGTGTGTGTGTGTGTGTGTGTGTGTGTGTGTGTGTGTGTGTGTGAGCCACTCTCCGGCTCGCGGACCCTGCGGGTGTCTCCGCCTCTCTCTCTCTCTCTCTCTCTCTCTCTCTCTCTCTCTCTCTCTCTCTCTCTCTCTCTCTCTCTCTCTCTCTCTCTCTCACACACACACACACACACACACACACACACACACACACCCTCCCTCCTCTCCATGTGTGATTTGCGCTTTTCGGAGTTGGACACGCGTCCCTCGGAGCTCCGCGCGCTCTGCCCGCTGCCAGGACGTGAGGAGCGGACAGGTGAGCGGCGCGCGCTGGCCGGTCAGGTGAGCTGCGAGACGCGCTGAGCGGTAGAGTGAACCCGGGCTTGCTCCAGGTCACCTCGGGCTCGGGACATCCTCTCCACCGGCGGGATGAACTGATCACTCTGACTCAGGTTCGTGACTTTCACTCTTTTTTCCTCTGGACTCCAGATTTTAATCCACACGCGCTGGGAGCGGTTTGGTCCGCGGATTAGAAAAACAGAGAATGGATTTAAATGAAAGAAAGGATTAAAGACAATAAAATAAAAGGGAATAAAAAAGTTCTGGAAAAAACTTAATAGAGCAGAATGTCAGAGCCGTGCGCGTGCACGTGTGCGTTTTCCAAATGACCCTGATGATTTCATGAATTGAAGTTTTTTTTTTTCTAACTCAGATGATTTTAGTGATGAAGGAAATCAGAAGAGTTTAAAAGTTATTGCCTCTTTCAGACTGTTACTGCCTTCTACAGAGTTTAAAAGATGAAAGGACTTTATTTAAAGGTGCCTTAAGGAGTCTGCACGTTTTATGCGAAACAGCGCCCCCTGCAGGCCTTGGGCATAATGCAGCTTAGTAAATAACTCGTCCCTGTGGCTTGCGTGCACGGAAGAGAGAAACTCCTTCCTCGCTGGTTTAGTAGCACTCAAGTAAAATGTAAGTTTCTTTTCCCTGGTGGAGTCTGTGTGGAGCTGTGGCAGTGCTAGAAGCCAGTCTGTTTTTACTTTCTGGAAGATCCTGCTCAGTTGTTGCTCACTAAGCATCTGGCGGAGTAATGGCGGACAAAATGAAACCTAAGCCGGAGCGCGCATTACGTCATTCCTTTCAAATTCTCCGCCAAAAAAATGCTGGTGCCGGACCGGCACTGCAACTTTCAAGTGACAATTTAGCGCTGTTAGAGGTACTTGTAATGAATATGTCAGGGCACATTGTACACATCATTAAAAATGTGTAACATATTTATGGTGGAAAATAAGTATTTTTAAGGTTGTAAAACTCCTTAATGCACCTTTAATCTGATCATCTGTTCATCTGCAGACTGTCAAACTGTTATCGCCTCCTACAGACTGTTACTACAGACTGTTACTGCCTCCCACAGACTGTTACTGCCTCCCGCAGACTGTTTCTGCCCTCCTACAGACTGTTACTGCCCTCCTACAGACTGTTACTGCCTCCTACAGACTGTTACTTCCTCCTGCAGACTGTTTCTGCCTCCCGCAGACTGTTACTGCCTCCCGCAGACTGTTACTGCCTCCCGCAGACTGTTACTGCCCTCCTACAGACTGTTACTGCCCTCCTACAGACTGTTACTGCCTCCTACAGACTGTTACTGCCCTCCTACAGACTGTTACTGCCCTCCTACAGACTGTTACTGCCCTCCTACAGACTGTTACTACAGACTGTTACTGCCCTCCTACAGACTGTTACTACAGACTGTTACTGCCTCCTACAGACTGTTACTGCCCTCCTACAGACTGTTACTGCCTCCTACAGACTGTTACTGCCTCCTACAGACTGTTACTGCCCTCCTACAGACTGTTACTGCCTCCTACAGACTGTTACTGCCCTCCTACAGACTGTTACTACAGACTGTTACTGCCTCCTACAGACTGTTACTGCCCTCCTACAGACTGTTACTACAGACTGTTACTGCCTCCTACAGACTGTTACTGCCCTCCTACAGACTGTTACTGCCTCCTACAGACTGTTACTGCCCTCCTACAGACTGTTACTTCCTCCTACAGACTGTTACTGCCTCCTACAGACTGTTACTGCCTCCTACAGACTGTTACTGCCCTCCTACAGACTGTTACTGCCTCCTACAGACTGTTACTGCCCTCCTACAGACTGTTACTGCCTCCTACAGACTGTTACTGCCCTCCTACAGACTGTTACTTCCTCCTACAGACTGTTACTGCCTCCTACAGACTGTTACTGCCTCCTACAGACTGTTACTGCCCTCCTACAGACTGTTACTGCCTCCTACAGACTGTTACTGCCCTCCTACAGACTGTTACTGCCTCCTACAGACTGTTACTGCCCTCCTACAGACTGTTACTGCCTCCTACAGACTGTTACTGCCCTCCTACAGACTGTTACTGCCTCCTACAGACTGTTACTGCCCTCCTACAGACTGTTACTTCCTCCTGCAGACTGTTTCTGCCTCCCGCAGACTGTTACTGCCTCCTACAGACTGTTACTGCCTCCTACAGACTGTTACTACAGACTGTTACTACAGACTGTTTCTGCCCTCCTACAGACTGTTTCTGCCTCCTGCAGAGTCCTGTTAGAAACTTCCCACCTGCCCTCCAGGGTTTGACATCACTATAATGTTTGGCTGCTCAGAGGTCAGAAGTCAGATATGTTCTTTGAATTCCATCAGGCCACATGAGGCCTCTGACCCCCGTTCAGGTTCTGGATCCAAAACAGGCCCAAGACCCACAAACAGAACCTGAATCGAAAACAGGTCCTGGACCACAGGTTGAAAAGCACTGAAGTGTTCAGACAAACAATGAATGAAAACAATGACCCCCCCCCCCCCCTTTCTCTCGCTCTCTCTCTCTCTCTCTCGCTAACTCACTCACTCATATACACACACACACACACACACACACACACACACACACACACACACACACACACACGCCTCCCTGTGTTCCCTCTGTCTCACCTCTTCCTCCTCCTCCTCCTCCTAAAGGATTCAGCGCCATTCTGGACCTTGTTGACGTTTCCATGGAAACCCTGGCCTCGCTCTGGGCCTGTGACCCGGGTGACCCGGACGGGGGGCGACACGAGCCGTGGGCGGCGTGGGGTGAGTCGGTGCATCCATAGACTCGATTCCACTGAGACCTCTGCAGACGCTTTGTCCTGGAACGAAGAATCGTCGTCAGACAAACCTTCAAATCTCATTTCATTCACCGAACAAACCATTATTCAGATGAAACCGGTTCCTCACACTGCTCCGTACTCCCCTCTGTGAACGCCTGTTCTTCTCCTGCTATCTGTGTGTGTTTGTGTGTGTGTGTGTGTGTGTGTGTGTGTGTGTTTATTTAAATCAACCATCGATCAAATATTTCAAACAAACTCTGACTTCCTGTTTGGGGGCCTGTCGGCCGACCAATCAGCAGCTCGCGCTGAACAGTCCCTCGGCCAATCGGAGCGGAGTGGTTTCCTCTAAAAGGCTGCAGTCAGCAGATTCTGACGGAGTTCATCCATCACAGCGCAGAGCTCCTGCCGGTTTCCACACCAGCGGCTCCGAGGAAAACATCCTGGCGTTCAGACCCAGGCTGTAATTTTCTCTCTGGACGGGTTCAATTCATCATCCGGTTCCACTCTCAGCTGCAGTTCCTCCCACGGCCACCAGGCGCAGCTCGTGTACGACACACAGCTCCAAGTATTCCAGTCTCCCCGGGCTGCACCGTTATCTGTCCACTGCAGCCGTTCTCCAGCGTCTGCTGAGCACTGAGTCCGTCTGCTGCTCTGCAGGAGTCTTCTGATCGGTTCGGTCTCTTTAGAGTCAGAAAACTCTTTGCTCTATCTGAAATATTTTCTGATTTGTGTTTTTTGTGTTTTTAGAGTCCTTCTTTAATTATTTAGCTTGTTCGCAATCCTGCAGTCGATGTCAGATTCCTTAGTTTCGCTAGAGCTCTTCAATCAGGGTAGAGTTCCTTGGTTCCTTTGAACTTGAGTTTCTTTAGAGCTCTTTATTTCAGTATGTTTTGTCAGATTCATTATTTATAGTGAGTTCCTTATTGTCTCTGAATTTGTCGAGTTTCTTTAGAGCTTTTTAGTCGAGTCTGAATTCCTTAGTCTCTTTGAAATTGTTGAGTTTCTTCAGAGCTCTTCAGGTTCCCGAGGTGTCTTTAGCTGGGTTAGAATTCCTTTGTCTCTTCAGACCTCATCAGTTTGTTATTCCACCTAGAACGGTTCAGTTCACAACTCTTCACAGGTACCGGAACAGATTTTGTTATCTGCTGCTTGTTGTCATGGCAACAAGTGTCCACGAAGCATTTGACAGTGATGTCTCCGATGGTCATAAAAGTTTCTGGGAACTGTTCGTACTTTCTAGCCAATCTGCCCGGTTTGCATTGGATGCTCCGACCCCTCTGCCGTTGACTGAACCTGTTCCTACCACCGCGTTTCCTTTGGTCCTCCTCTTGCACCAAAACTAACAATGATAGGAACTCAACCTGATTACGTTTTGGTTGCTTGTTGGCCGACGGAGACCAAAGCACCACCTGTTTCACAGGAAATGATCACCAATTCATCAAAATCACTCTGATGAAAAGGGGTGAACTCTTCATTTGGAACTTGGATGAATGACTAAACTGTTGCCTCTGTGGCCTGGTGAGGTCCTGGAGCTGCAGGCCAGGATTTGCCTGGAGCTGCTGCTAAGTCTGGAGTCAAGACAGAAGTACAAGCCATGAGCTGGACCAGGTGGCAGGTAGTCTCTCTGAGATAGAAAGCCAAAAGTTCTTAGAAAGTTTTTAAGAAACATTGGAACTGATAGGCTCTTTCTGCTGGCCTCAGAAGTGTGCGGGACACTCTGAATGAGAAACACCTCAACAAGCCTTCATTTTGGTGTTTTCTTCCAGAGTTTCCGCCTGTCACCGCTCCTCCTCCTCCTCCTGCTCCGCCTCTGATGTGGATGGAGCAGCTCTCCCCTCACCTCCAGAGAAACAAACAGGTACCGACGCCTCCGTGGAGTTCTTGGGTAGCGGGTTTGGGGGAGCAGCTGGTGACGCTGTGCCATGTTTCCAGCTCCAGGATACTCTGCTGCAGAGGGAGGAGGAGCTGGCTCGACTGCAGGAGGAGAACAACAAACTCCGCCACTTCCTCAGCTCCTCCTTCGTCAGGGACCTGGAGCAGAAAGCCAAGGTGTGTGCACTCACACCGAGACAGACCCGAGACCATCACACCTGTGATCTGACAGGGGGGAGACGAAGGGTGGACTGTAGCGCTCAGTTCAGTGCTCTACAGTCCACTTTGAGACCAGCATTCTCTTGAAATGGAAACCAAGAGCCTGATTTGAAGAGAATAATGAGCTGAAAGTGGACTTCAGAGCTCTGAATGGACAGCAGGGTTACCGATGGACTCAGAACTCAACAGTCTTCTGTTTGGTTCAGATCTCTTCGATTAGCTTCAAGCTCTTTGGTCTGGATGTAAATTTTTCCTGTTACAGCTTGAGGTTTTAGGCTGTTTGGTTTTAGGCTTTGACTTCATTGGTTCAGTTGTAGATATTACCTTTAAAGCTCTTGGTTTCAGGGGTTTTGGTCTTTTTGGAGCCGTCTGGTTTCTTTGAATGTGTTTGGTGGCTCAGAGCTCTTTGGTTTGTGTAGAGTTCTTTGGTCTAGCTGTAGATTTTTGACTCTCCCTTCAACCGTGCGGTGAGTTGAGTTGTTTTTGGAGCAGTTTGCTGCTCATCTGCTCTCCTGGCAGCATTAGCTCCTCTACTGACGGAGCCACAGAGCACAGTAGGAGTCGGTTTGACGGAACTGAGCAGTGAAGGTCCACATTGTTCTTTTTCCTTTGCAGAAAGTCACTTCTGACAGGAGGAAGCTGAAGAGGAAGCTGACGGACCTCCAGGAAAGATCCCTTAAAAACTGCCGCCCCCTGCAGGTCAGCAAAAGAGTCTGTAGGAACCTCACTGCCCAGTTCAACTGTAGCTCCTCTGAGTCGTCTGCCTCCTCTGAGCCAAACCTGGACCTGTGGGTCCTCCGGACCCTGGGTCTGAAGGACCGAGACACCATCGACACATCCAGCCAGTCCTCAGCCGAGAACAACCTCCGAGCTTTGGTTTACAACACCGTCACCCCGTCCTCGCCTCCGGGATACCCCCTCAGCCCCCCCTTCAGCTCCTCCTTCAGCTCCCCCCTCAGCCCCCCCTTCAGCCCCCCCTTCAGCGCCCCCTTCAGCCCTCCGTCCAGGTCCAGGAAGTCCTCTGCCCACGGCGACGGCCGCCGAGTGACCGCTGATCCTGCCAGACTCCAGGAGGCAAACTGCCAGACTGCTGCTCAGACTCCTCCAGGGCCGACCGCCACGGGACCGAGCGGACTCTGTGGAGGCGTCGGGACCTCACCTGCCCTCCACCTGGACCCCACTCAGGTCTGCACTGCCACAGCTCCCAGCCCAAATCCCTCTGTGTACTGGTCTCCATTGCAGGACTCGGTCCTCTTCGGTCCACCAGCAGAGAGACTTCCCTTCTCTCCGCGGTGGTCTTCTGCTTCGGTCCCGAACCAGCCGTGGACGCCGGATAGTCTCTGTCTCCCAACGAGCCCGCTGGCCGCCACATCCACGCCGCGAGGCCGGACAGATGTGGCATTCAGCATGTTCCTCAGTCCGTCCAGCAGCGTGAAGACCCACAGCTTCCCCCAGGGACAGGCCTTCACCCGCAAGGATGTGGACGGCCGCTGGAACTTCACCTGGGTGCCCAACCAGGGACTGTAGACCACCTGCGAGTCTCTCTGCAGATGAGACTTCAAAAAATTAAAGATCTCCTGAGGTTTTGATGAGAACAACAAAAGATTCGGGTTCTTTTGCACCTATACCACTTTTTAAAGGACGAGCAAAATCAGTCATCCAATTAGAACGAGGATCCAGCAGAACCCTGAAGGTTCTTGCTGTTCTCCATGGTTAGCTCCTCGCTGGTCCTCGTAGAACGAGGAACTGTTGTGTCCAGACGACTGACAGAACACTGCTAGACCTGGTGAACATGTGGTTTGCGGCCAACATGAGGCCTATTGGCTGCTCTGACGGCGGCTCTGACACGGTTTGTATATAGTGTGTGCTGGTGTGCCTGTCTTCACCTCGTGAGCTAGCAAAGCTAACAATTATTATCCGACTGGAGTTTTCACCAAGCTGCGGACGGCTATGTGCTACGAGCTCAGTGTCAAACAGGAAGTGCAGGGAATTCTAGAAACCTGAACTGATGTGAACTTCAGCTCGGCCTGGTTTCAAGAAAAGGCGTTGAAGTGACTTGAAGCGCCCTCTTGTGGCTAGACGGATCCTGCAGCAGTGGACAGGCTCAGGCTGGTTAGTTCACAGGCTGATTTGGCAGGAAAAGATCAACACACTACAGGCTAATCAGGCCGAATTTTTCTCCGATCTCATCCCGATCGAAGTCAGCAAAGGTCCGATAGTCGGGAGGATGCAACTGATTTTAGGTCCAAAGCTCCTGCGGCGTGTTCAGAGGGATTTCTTCTGGTCGCAGCTGCCCAGGAGGCGTTGGAAGGGCAGATTGTAGATAATGAAAATTTTTAATATTTCTGATCATAAATCCTGCTGCGTGTAGAGCTCCAAGAGGAGCCAATCACTTTAGAGCCAACCTGTCCACACCCTCGGAGTAAAGCTCCCTGATTGGCTGAACAGCTGCACCTCACCAAGGAGTGGATGCTTTTGAAAATTCCCTCTCAGCTGTCAGAGCTGGAGACATGAATATATGTCTGTGAAATGCATTCGCTATCTGACAGTGAAACACAGGATTGTCAGAGCTTCTAAACTCTGTAGAGCAGAAAGTGACTGGTTAATCGTCAGTCATCGCTCCTGGATGTTCTGTATTTTCTCCATTCAGACCCAAACCCTGATCCCCAGATGCAGATGAATGAATTAAAATTGTTCAAACAGTTTTAATTCATTCATTCATTCACTGAAGCTTGCACTTGAACTGAGGGAAAACTAATAGTGGAGATGAGACAGGGATGATGGGAAACGCGCAAAGTCATGTTTGACTTCTGGAGGTTGGGAGGAGGTGAAGGAGCCGGTTCTCTGATGGAGAACCTTCCAGTGAGTTCTGCTCCTTAGTGACTCCACCCACTACAAGATCGGGACAGGACGATCTGTCTTCTGTTGTCTTCGGGCTTGTCTCTGAATCAGGGAGGATTAGAAGAGTCCTGTAGTGGACCAGGCTTCAGCCAGGCAGCCGCCATCTTTCAGCTCATCAGCAGGACCGTTGTCCACCGGGTGGCAGTAGTGAGTCCCATCACGTCCCGTCTGTCCTTGTCTCACGGCTGACGGAGGTGCAGGTGCAGCAGCTGATGGAGTCGCCTGTGTTTTAGCCTGTAAGCTTCACCAGATCCAGATAATCACTGCCAAATCCACCAACGATCCACTGACCGGTTCCATCCCCGAGGAACCGTCTCTGTACCGTGAAAACACGATAGCGTGGTACCTGGAACAGCCGTGGTGTGTGTTGTTCAGCTTTCCCGACTTGTGCTCCTCCAGCAGGTGGAGGTGGGAGACAACCTCAACACGAAGCGCTTTTGACACAGTTACAAGTTCTGGTTCACTGAACAGGAGTTTCACTCGTTTCTTTAATTTCATGTCAACAAAATGAACGTGTTAAATTATGATTGATGCGTGAAGAAGTGATTTTTTTACGGTGTTGATTGCCTCTGTGTGTTCAAATTAAAAACGTGAAAGGCTGCACTGTGTCCTCTTGTGTCTTCTACTGTGTGTCCAGGTGAAGGACTGGACGACCGTCCTGCTCGTGACTCGGTGTCCGTTTCCACGGCAACTGAAAAGTTTGCTCCATGGCAGCAACACAACCATGGTGCAACAGGCTAATGGAAAAATTCTCAGCATTTCTGTCGTTGCCGTGGAAACGGACCTCAAGTTCAGAACGATGAGTTTTCACTCAAAACGTTGCCGTGGAAACAGGACCAAACAATGGTTTTGGTGGTTGACTCGGAGTGTTTCGTCTCTACAGACTGAGCCTGAATCCCTGAGAGCGGCTCGGATCTGACACCCGGTCCCTGGACTCGCTGGTCTGAGGGTCTGACAGGACCCCATGTGGCTGTTTGGGGGGTCCCGGGGGGTCCCGGGGGAGCGGGAGGGGGGCGGGTGGGTTTCAATCCACGTCTTCAGCTCAGTTTCCAGTTAAACCAGTCGGACCTCCTCCTCCTCCTCCTCTTGCTCCTCCTCCTCCTCCTCAGTCTCTCGGAACAAAAGGGGCCCAGTAGCTCCCTGGAGACCCCCTCCATCCGCCCCCACCCTCCTTGGGGGTTCTCACCGTGGGGTCCCGGTCCCTGCCCCGGGTCCCCCGGGGGCGGGCGGTGTCCGAGGCGGGCCGGGCCGGGCCGGTGGTCTGTCTCTAATGACAAGGTAAGACCGGCTGCAGATGTCCGCCAGATTGGAGGCCTTTCAGGGCGGCGGGGTCCGGGGCCCCGGCAGGACTGTGAAAGGAGGGCCGGCCCGGATCTCAGCCAGAGGGGTCATTAAGGAGGCTGGGAGCCGACAGCTTGGCTCACCTCAGCGGGCTAATGAGTCGGCATTTTTCACAAAGCCGAGCCGCCGGGCCGTCGGGCTCCCGGGCCCCCGGGCCCCGGCTCCTCCGGCTCCTCCGACTCCTCTGCTGGGGCCCCGGGTCGGGTTTCACAGGACGGCTCCGACTCTCGCTTCACAACCAGAGACTTGGGAACAGCCCAGTCCGTTAGCTGCTAGCGGTTTAATGCTAACCCGTTGTGACAGTAGCGTTCTCCACACTCCGTCTCAGCTTCACAGTCTCAGGAATGCAGACGTAAACACTCCGGTTACAGATTGACGGAGCGTTCTCCGGGTGTTTGGGGTAATGTGTCACGTATGAGTGTGTGGAGGCTGCTGACCTCTGACCTCTGGATGAAGAAGCTCAGTGAGGAGGAAAACCTCCCGGGTTTCCCGCGCTCAGGAGCCGCTGGGCCAGGTCTCCACGGCAACCGTTTCGTTACGTTTCACAGTGTCTGTTTCCATGGCAACGGTGGAACGCAGCTTTTTTGAAACAGATCTGAGTCCATAAACAGAACATTTCTATGTAAACGCGAAACTTTTCTGAAACGAAAACACAAACACGCATCTTCACAGAAACGTCAACATGGAAACGGGGCCTGAAACGGCGACAGCAGCGTCACATAACAGGAGCTGAATTCCGATGGTTTGATGGAGGAAAAGGAGTGAAATCTGGACAACTCAATAGAGGTCAGACGTAAACGGAAGGAATCGTTCTGAAAGACAGAATCAACCAGAAGCTCTGAATGGTTCATGACAGCAGGGACTCGTGGTGCCGCTGCAGGCCCCGCTTTAGCACCGCCAACTGAACCGACAGGGTTAAAACAGCTTCATACAGCTCAGAGCGCGCGCACACACACACACAGGTTTGTATTTCTATCCTTGTGAGGACACTCATTGACATAATGCATTTACTAGTACCTAACCCTGACCCTTATCCTAACCCTAACTCAAATCACAACACAGCTGAACCCTAAAGAAATGTTTCGGCACTTTTACTTTTTCCAGTAACAACAACATGGTCAAGAAAACACTGCTTCCCCTCATTAGGACCGGAAAAAGGTCCCCACAAGGCACATCGTTCCAGGTTTTCCTATCCTTGTGGGGACATTTGGTCCCCACAAGTATAGAAACACACACACACACACACACACACACACACACACACACACACACACACACACACACACACACACACACTGGAGGATCTGACAGGAGTGTGTCCCTTCCTCTGGTTTAATCTTTAATGTGTCTTTATGGATGATTATCTGTAACTACATACCAACTGCTCAACAATTAATCCTCTGACACACACACACACACACACACACACACACACACACACACACACACACACACACACACACACAAAGAGCAACTGAGTGTTGGATGTTTTTAAACACTGTTTTCAGTGGATCAAATGACTGCGGTCGCGTGTTTTAAGTGTGTGAGGAATGTAAGTTGACCAACGGAGACGACCTTTGATACACACACACACACACACACACACACACACACACACACACACACACACACACACACACACACACAAACCTACAGTTGTAATTAACAACCAGTCGGACCAGTCGACACTGAGCAGCGGTCTGGATGTGGGAACTGTAATCTGGAAATCTGGACAATCTGCCGCGTCAATCATCCTGCTTCGGGCGCCGCCCGCTGTCCCGGCTGCCTCCACCTGCTCCAGGCTCCGCCTCCCGTCTCAGCAATGGTGTTGGTGGGATTGCGCCATAGAAGTAATCCCAGAGCCGGCCCATTGCTTTTTGTCAGATTTTAATCATTTTTAACGTAGAAGTCATTTCTTGTTGTTTGATGTTAAACCTATTCCTCTTTGATTTACTGATTTTACTGTGAATATTTCAGAGATAAGAAATGTTTTCTGATATTAGTTTTTACACAGACTTCCCCCTCTTTGCTGCCGTGGTACTTTCCTCCACCAGAGGGAGACAGTTTCCCCCCAAACAAGCGGCACCTCTCAGTGTCTCTCATCTCTTTGAAATGAGATTTATTTTTTGTTTTTATTTCTGACAGTGCAAAAGAGAGCAGCAGACATGCAGTTTATCAGAATAAGAAAAACAAATCCAGGAATCTTCTCGGAACTCTCTCGGCTTGAAGTCTCTTCCTGGAGAATGACTCTGGTCAGCAATGCTGCGTTCAGGCTGTCTCCGACCAATGAAAAATCTTCACCAAACAGGCGGGTTCAGGGTCACCTCAGGTCAGATTTGGGTGTCTGTTTCCATGCCAACAGAACCCAGAGCCACTGGAAAGTCAGCTCTTTTTGAAATGACTGCCAAGGTGAAACTTTTTGAAAATGCTGGTTATCATTTAGTGTGTTGTTCTCTGCAGCACCATTGTGTGGGTTTTATTACAAAAAACAAACAACGCCACCAACTAGCGTCCCAACATGCTAACTGCACTGTTTTCAGTGTTTCTGCCTTTTCCGTACTAATAACTACCATTTGCAGTGCGCTGCCTGACGACACTGCACTCCTCAGAAGACGAACCTTCACCTTTGGAACAAACTGTTGACACTTGACCACGTCAGTCTTGTTCTGTCCCAGGTGACTTGAATGCAGCACAGTTCAGTTTCTGTAAAGGGCTGGAAGGGGAGGAGTCTCTGTTGTCATCACTGTAAGCCCCGCCCTGTTTCCTGCTGACAGGCACAGAACTGTGGTGACCAATCAGCTGGTGCTGGCCAGGTTTCCCACAGTCCTCCATAAGAGCACTGGAGGGGGCGGAGTCAGAGTTCTGATCAGGTAAAGGGGCGGAGTCAGAGTCAGAGTCATGATTACGGGATGGGGCGGAGTCAGAGTCATGGTTGGGCCAAGGGGTGGACTCACAGTCCTGATCAGGTAATGGGGCGGAGTCACAGTCCTGATCAGGTAATGGGGCGGAGTCACAGTTATGGTCTGGAAAAGGGGAGGAGTCACAGTCATGGTCAGGTAATGGGGCAGAATCAGAGTCCTGGTCTTGTGAAGGGGCAGAGTCAGAGTCAGGGTCTGGTGAAGGGGCGGGGCTTTCAGTGCAGTGACCATCAGGGGCGGAGTCAGGGAAAAGGGCGGAGTCTGTTTCTGGGACCAGATCGTGAGATACCTGCTGGGTCCGCACCATAAGCTCCGCCCCTCTGTCCTCCGCCCGGCCAGTAAACCCAGCGCACCTGAAGCACGTCCTGCTGTGCCCTTCCTCCCTCCTCATGAGGCCCCTCCCTCTGGGCGGGGCTTTTCTGCTCCTCCAGCTCTGATTGGCCCTCTGCTGACAGATGAAACACTGATTATTAAACCTGCACACCCGCAAAACCAGCTGAATGTACAGACGGTGAAAGACGAGACTTGAGGACATGTTCTCCTCTCTGCAGAGATGTGGTACCTGGTTCCGGTCCTGGGTCCGGTCCTGGACCCTCTGCAGTGTGAGAGCAGCCAGCTCGGAGTGTGATGATGTGCTGTCGATCAGCCGGCGGCCCAGAGCCAGCGGTCGGACCGGCAGCGCCAGCCGCAGCCGCAGCCAGAACCGCGAGCGCCGGGGCTCGGACCGGGCGCCGCGCCACGTGACGGTGCAGCCGGCGGCCCTACGGAGCCGGGCCGCCTCGGCGCACGGCAGTCCGCTGATGGAGCGGCGCACCACGGCCACCACGGAGGCCCGGAGCGCCAGCTGCAGGTACAGACCCAGACGGGCCTCCAGCAGGCCCAGGCTCTTCTCCACGAACAGGTCCGGACTGACCACGAAGAGCAGGCGGCGGCTGCGCTGCATCCGGATCAAGATGGAGTCCGACACACCTGAGAGAGACACAGAGGAAGGAACCTTCCAGAACTATCCAGAACCGTCAGAACCACTGACACACAGAGGTAATAACCTTCCAGAAGTACAAGAATCACAGAGAGTCTGATGTTTGAGTTGCACAATAAATGTCACTTCCTCCACTGGTGCTGGTGGTGGTAGTGTTGGTCGTGATAGTGCTGGGGGCTGTGGTGGTGGTGGTGCTAGCGATAGGGGTGGTGCCAGTGATAGGGGTTGTGGTGTTGTTATTGGTGGTGTTGGTAGTGGTGGTGGCGGCGGCGGTGTGGTGTTGGTGATGGTGGCGGTGTTGTGGTGTTGGTGGTGTGGTGTTGGTGATGGTGGCGGCGTTGTGGTGTTGGTGGTGGTGGCGGTGTTGTTGTTGTTGTTGTTGGTGGTGGTGGCGGCGGCGGTGTGGTGTTGGTGGTGCTGGTGGTTGTAGTGTTAGTTGTGATAGTGCTGGGGGTTGGGTGGTGGTGGTGGTAGTGATAGTTTTGGTTGTGTCAGTGGTGGTGGTGGTGTTGTTGGTGGTGGTGGCGGTGTGGTGTTGGTGGTGTGGTGTTGGTGACTGTGGCGGCGTTGTGGTGTTGGTGGTGGTGGCGGTGTTGTTGTTGTTGGTGGTGGCGGTGGTGGTGTGGTGTTGGTGGTGCTGGTAGTTGTAGTGTTAGTTGTGATAGTGCTGGGGGTTGGGTGGTGGTGGTGGTAGTGATAGTCTTGGTTGTGTCAGTGGTGGTGGTGGTGTTGTTGTTGTTGTTGGTGGTGGTGGCGGTGTGGTGTTGGTGGTGGTGGTGCTGGTAGTGGTAGTGTTAATTGTGATACTGCTGGGGGTTGGTGGTGGTAGTGCTAGTGTTGGTGGTGTTAGTGGGGGTGATGGTGTCAACACCCTGATGGTTGTTAAGTCGTGAAAACAAGCTCCATCAAAGGAAAGTGGCTCAGAACCACCTGGCTCCTGGACCGGTGCTCCAGGTCTTCTCAGACTCTCCATTAGGACGAGATGAAATCTGACAAAATACCCGCCAAGAGCTCCTGAGTTCTGGAGTCTCCATGAGTGAGGGGAAGAGTTCGTGGACACATCTTGACCCAGAGGAAAGGGTTCTCCCATTGGTGATGTTCTCGAGTGGATCGTTCTCCCAAAGCAGGTGTGTGTGGTTTCATGACCTAATAAACAGCAACACCCACGACTGGCCTGGCATCTCAACCACATCAGTTTTACGGTTGTTGCCATTTCATCCGTCACCTGCACCTTCAACCAGACCTTCAACCAGACCGCCATCTGGACCTTCTAACCAGACCGCCACCTGGACCTTCAACCGGACCTTCAACTGGACCGCCACCTGGACCTTCAACTGGAATGTTACCTGCACCTTCAACCAGACCTTCAACCGGATCGCCACCTTAACCTTCAACTGGATCTTCAACCAGACTGTCACCTGGAACACCACCTGGACCTACAGCCAGACCTTGAACCAGATTGCCACCTAGACCTTCAACCAGACTGTCGCCTGGACCACCACCTGGACCTTCAGCTGGACCACCACCTGGACCTTCAGCTGGACCGTCACCTGGACCCGCAGATCTCCTGTTGGCCTCGTTTCTAGCAGTTGACATGAACCACCACTTTCACGATGTTTCTTCACAAAGTGGATTCACGATGTGTTTGTGAAGTGATGAAAAGATGAAGGGTGACTGTAAAATATGGACTGTTGGAATTCAGCGCAAAGAAAGTCCAACTGTCACGACCTGGACGGCTGTGAGTGACCTGCACAAAGTGAGAGAAGATCGGGTTCATTTGCTTCCTGCTGTGAATCAGTGATATTACTGGACTCTAGAGAGCCACTAATGTTTTACAACTATGAATGAAATGTTGACCTCCTGTCAAGAACTCCAGAATCCTTCAGGCTTTACTCTTATACGAGTATTAGTGGATTGTTAATAATTTATTATTCCAAATAAGTAGTGTAACCTGTTTTGTGAGAATGATAATGGCTAATTGGTGATCATTTCCTATGAAGCAGCTGGTGCCCTGAGTTGATCCCAGCAGAAGATCCCAGTTCATTTCATAATTAATAACAGGCTGAACTCGCCGATAAGACCTGGAAAGTTTTCGATATTATCCGTCAGCAACGCTGCAAACACGTCTGCAAGAGAGGAGGAGCGACGGTTCTTCACACGGAAGAGAACCAGACAGCAAGGCTGACTGGAGGTTATGTTCTGACAACATAGCATGTAGCATGCTAAAGAGTGTCAGGGCTCTCGCACCAGCCATGCTACATGCTACATGCTACATGCTATAGAGTGTCAGGCCTCTCACACCAGCTATGCTACATGCTAGATGCTAATCGTGATTAAATTCTGACTGATACACTCATTAACAGCGAGCTCGTTCCACAATCTACAGAACACAGCGCAGTGTGTGCAGATTAGGATGCTGTTGGACACAACTTAGCATTGTTGGGGGTGACGTAGCGTTGTTGGAGGTGGCGTAGCGTTGTTGGGGTTAATGTAGCGTTGCCTCACAGGCTGCGCTCCTCGGCCTCAGGAATCAGCTGAAGTGTATCGGTGCATCAGCAGCTCAGATGGAACAGAGAGTGGTGACTTGGAGAAAATATATTAAAAAAACAACTGAAGAAATAAACAGCTGTAAAATGAAAAGACTGCAATGAAATCCATGAAAAA
The DNA here is from genome assembly GCF_902148845.1 of Salarias fasciatus. Lineage (NCBI taxonomy): Eukaryota > Metazoa > Chordata > Actinopteri > Blenniiformes > Blenniidae > Salarias > Salarias fasciatus. The sequence goes on from NC_043758.1 coordinate 2,238,808, forward strand.
TAGATTTATTTAAAAACAAACATGGTAAACTGAGAGACACAGAGCAGGTCCAGTTCTCCGTCATCAAGACTGGATTCAAATTAAACTCAATGGATTTGTGAATGGCAAATGTGAAGAAATGAAAACTGAAAGTTGTGAATGACGGCGACATTTTGAAATGTGAGCTGTGGATTATCAGACGACGACACCTTGAAGCACGCGCAAGCTTCAATTTACAAAAATATCCGACATGGGGAACCTCAAAAACAGCAAATGTCAGGAAAGGTTCTGATTCCCGGAGGATGAATAAAACTCGAGTCAGCTGGCTTTTCCAGGAAAACAGCCAGCAGGACGAAACGTGGCAAATTCAAACCACTTCTCCAACAGAACGTTTGACTGAACCTGAAGAACTTTGAGATGCAACAGCGTACTGCCGCATGGCGCTAACCATGCTAACTGCTGCCGCATGGCGCTAACTGTGTGGTCTATTTATAGAGCTGGGAATGATGCTAATGGCTGCAGCAGGATGCTAACTGCTGCAGCATGGTGCTAACTGTGTGATCTATATACAGAGCTGGTAATGATGCTAGCCACTGTCGCATGGTGCTAACTGCTGCTGCATCTCGCTAACTGTGTGGTCTATATACAGAGCTGGGAATGCTGCTAGCTGCTGCAGCGTCCGTCCGGGCTAGATGGCGCAGTTGAGCACCTGGCTGGGCTCCTTCTGCGTGTTGCTGATCAGGCCCGTTTGGGAGTTGGTGCTGTTCTGACTCAGCAGCCTCAGCATCAGCGTCTTGTTGCCCCCGTCCTCCCGCCCCCGGCCGCCCCGCTCCCTCAGGGGTAACTCCACCCGCAGCCTCTTCCAGAAGCGGGACGTGATTTCCCGGGACTCGTCGCCCCGCCACCGGACCAGGGCCAGAGCCACCCGGGCCCGCCTCAGCTCCCGGACCCACACCTGGCGCCGCAGCGGCCGGTACTGGACCAGGATGACCCGCAGGTGTCCGCCCAGCGCCATGCCGTCCAGCCCCGCCTTCAGCTCCAGCAGCGCCTGCGACCCCTGCGAGGCGTAGCCGGGGCTGATCACCACCAGGAGGCGCCGGCTGCGAGCCACGAAACCCAGAGTCTCATCGGTGATGGCTGCAGGACACAGGGGTGGAGGGGGGGGGGGGGGGGGGGGGGGGGGGGGGGTGATTAATGGACAGATGGATGGAGGATGGATGAAGTGTTCTTGGCTCGTGTGCAGCAGCAGGATCTGAACACGAGAGTCCAAACATCAGGAGGAGAAACGAGATTACTCTGAGTAATCTGAGTACAGCGACATCAGGTCGAAGCAGGCTACAGGCAGTGGAGGGGGGGGGATACCAGACGTCCCAACAGAACAGGAGGCTGCATGAGTAACGGCAGGCGGAGGAGCGGTCGCAGTGTGTGTGTGTGTGTGTGTGTGTGTGTGTGTGTGTGTGTGTGTGTGTGTGTCTGTGTGTACTCACTCCCTCCAGGCAGACTGTCTCTGTCGAAGATGCACACTGAGTATCCGAGTTCGTTCTCCAGAACCGATCGGAGGGTCGACAGAACAAAGTGTTCCTCTTCACTGTTCCTCGCATACGAGATGTAAACATCGTACTCCTTATCGTCTGGGGAACACACACACACACACACACACACACACACACACACACACAGGGTGAGGCCCGGTGGAGGCAGCGTCATGCTGCTCCGTCCCCACAGTGAGGCACGGCGGAGGCAGCATCATGCTCACCTGTGTGCCGCTCGTCCGAGCCGAACCAGGAGCGATAGAGCAGCAGCAGCTCCAGCCAGAAGACGTGATAGACGACGAAGAGCAGCAGCATGAAGACCAGGGTCACTCCCAGACCACAGCCCAGCTCCACGGAGGGCAGGGACCCTGAACGCACCACAGACGGAGTTACAGCCGGGGCGGGGACCCTGAACGCACCACTGAGGAAGTGGCGCACACACAAATGTCTTTCTATAGCTGTGAGGACATTCATTGACAAAATGCATTTCCCAGCCCCTGACCCCTGACCCCTGACCCTAAACCTAGTTCTAATTCAAAAATCAAGTCTTAATCCTCAAAAGGTCTTTGTTCATTGTAAAATGACCTCGCAACGCTGGTGTTCTGGCAGGACCCGGTACACACACACACACACACACACACACACACACACACACACACACACACCCTCCTCCTGCAGCTGTGCTCTGCGGCTCTCGAAGCCTCTGGCGTTCCTCACGGAGCAGTTGAACTCGCGGTCCAGGTCTCTGGAGGAGAAGCGCTGGACCTGCAGGACGTTCTCCATCGTCAGGTCTCCGAAGTCGTACTCCACCTGACTGGAAAGATCCACAGTCCCACTTTAACGCAGAGAGGAACTGTACCGAGAGAGAACTCCTTCTGCAGGGCGTGGCACGGTTCTCAGCAGGTTCTGTCGCATCGTGTGTGTGTGTGTGTGTGTGTGTGTGCAAGTCTTTCAGTGGAACCAGACTGGATCCAGACTCTACCTGACGGTCTGGGTGAAGCGTTGATGGTCTGGCAGCTTGTCCAGCGTCATCCCGTCAACCGTCCACCAGATGTCCATCCAGGGACTCTGGAGGATCACCGGGAAGAGACCCCTGCAGACCAGATGCACCTCAGAGTCTCCACACACACACACACACACACACACACACACACAGTATGAGACAGTGTGTGACGTCTGTTCCTCCTCCTGATTGGTCGGTCTGCTACCTGTTGTCACGGGGATCGGCTCGCCCAGAGCCGGCCGCAGGACGCTGGGCTCTTTAGACAGCGTCTGGGGATCTGAGGGAACTCCGAGGTCAGTGTGTGTGTGTGTGTGTGTGTGTGTGTGTGTGTGTGTGCGCGCTCACAGACTGCGGTGACGTTGATGCTCCTGGTGAAGCGGAGTGTGTGTCGTCCCCTCTGCAGCTGCGCGGTGCAGAAGTACAGGCCCTGATACAACGCCAGCATCCGGTAGAAATGGAGGCTGCTGCCTTCCTGCTGCCGGTCGCTGTTGCCGAACGGATACTGCCTGCAGCGCTGCGGCGTGGACCGATCGGTCGGCTGATTAGACCGAGTGATCAGTGGCGACGTGAGAAAGTGCTGAGTCGGCGGCTCGTCTTACCGACTGGGCTCGTTTGACGTGGTACCAGGTGACGTTGGGCGGGCTGTCGGCCATCTTGGCGGCGTCCCGCAGGTCGGGGCAGTCCAGCGTGACGCCCTCCTGCAGCGGGATGATTGTCTGGATTGGCGCCACGGCGACCGGCGGCTCGCAGGAGGAGCCTCGCTGCACGGCGTCCGGCCGCAGCACGCTCAGCCGCATGGCCATCTTACTGCACGACGACTTGTTCCTGCACACACACACACACACACACACACACACAGAGATTATTTCTGACTGATTGCTGCAAGGCCGTGGTTTCCAGGAGGCGAGTGAATCTAGATCAGATAAGGTGTTTCTCAGAAGACGATGAAGATGACGATGAAGGCAGGAAGCAGGAAGTGAGCTGTGGCCACTCAGGAAGTGTGAAGTAGATCAAACCTCCTGCCTGCAGTGTTTCTCACAGTCTGTCAGTCACATCCAGTCAATCCTCTCTTTTCTCCCCACAGCGGGGTTTGGAGCGGCGTCTCTGCCGTTTCCGTGGAAACGTGCATCGTTTCCAGAAGGTGGCCGTGCAGACGCATTGAGCTGAGCGTGTGTGTGAGCCTGACGCAGCGCCTGGCCGGCGGCCAGCTGCAGCCTCACCACCACTTTAGCTGATTAGGTTGGAGGAGGAAGGAGCCACAGCAGCTGCAGGCTGCCTCGGCCTTCAGACCTGCGTGCGTGCGTGCGTGCGTGCGTGCGTGTGTGTGTGTGTTACCTCAGCATGCAGATGTACTGTCCGCTGTCGTTGAATTGAGCCGGCTGCAGCCACAGCGTCTCTTTGTCTTTAATGAGGCGCGAACTGCAAGACAATTAGAATAAACAAGAACTACATCACCTCCTCGTTACCATAGCGACCAATTCCATCACATCCACGTTACGATAGCGACCGATTCATCACAGTCACGTTACCATAGCGACGGATTCAATCACATCCTCTTTAACATAGATACTGATAAAACTCCCTCACATCCTCGTTACCATAGCGACGGAACTTCATCACATCCACGTTACCATAGCTACTGATGACACTGTTACATCCACGTTACCATGGAGACCAATTAAATCACATCCACGTTACCATAGCGACCGATTACATCACATTACATCAAAAAAAAATGTAAATGTGATGCAACTTAATTAAAAATGATGAAGCCAAAGTAGCATAATGGATCATAAAACACACACACACACACACACACACACACACACACACACACACACACACACACACACACACACACACACACACACAGAAGCCAGTCAGCAGTCCTGCGGCTGTAAAGCGTTGAACACAAAAGAGCAAATGAAGGAACATCTGAATCTGCAGAAGGAACATCTGCTCCTAAAAGTAAAAACTGGACTCATCACTTCACACTGCTCTGAGAACAGGGAGGTTCTCACACGTTCCCTGGTCTCATCTTCACACCTGGACGGGTTCCCACATGTTCTCCAGATGTGAGGAGCAGAGCGGGGTTACCTCTTGGCGATGGGGTGCTCCAGGTCGTGGCCCTCGGGCAGGCGGTACCAGAACAGGTTGTGGCCGGCGCTCTGGGTGGAGGTGAAGTTGTAGACTGACGGGTGAGAGAACAGAGGGCAGAAGAGCCAGCCCACCTCGCCCTCCAGAACCGAGACCGCCGCCGCCGGGGACTCCCCCCAGTCGTCACACCGGGACTCTGGAAGGGAGGGGGAACCCAGCATCAACGCAGGATCAGGAATCAGCTGTGGTGTTCCTCAGGGTGCGGTTCTGGGCCCTTCACATTTCTCCTGCTCAAAACTGCCGCTGCTATAATTAATCTGTAAATTAAACCGGTCGATTCAATGCTTTTGTTTTGTTTTGTTTTTTTTATTAGAAAAGTGCTGTTTTCATCTGTTCGCACGATGACGGTCAGTTATGGAGAACCGCTGTTCTCAGCACTGCTGCCAGAGAACGAAGCTCCTGCTTTGGGTTTTCAGCTGAGGAGGGATCATGCGCCGTTCCGGGACGTTCCACAGCCTTAAACTGTGATGGTTCTTCTGGAGAAGCGTCCACAGACTCCCGCCGGGCTCTGAGCCATCGGCCGGCGTTTCACAGCCGCAGGAGAGCGAGGGCGAACTGGAGGAGACGGACGGATGATGTGAGAGCGGGGAGGTGGAGGGGTGGAGGCATTAGGGTAGATGGATGGACAGAGGGAGGGGTGGAGCAGTGGGGGGGGCGGGGGGTTAATAGAAAGACGAATGCTCCGCCCGGGAAAACCTGACAGGTCAATTATGCATCGGCTGTTTTCAGCTGTAACAGCGGCGCCCCCTAAAGGAAAACCACCGTACTGCAGCTACAGCCGGACCAGGAGGAGTGTGTGTGTGTGTGTGTGTGTGTGTGTGTGTGTGTGTGTGTGTGTGTGTGTGTGGTAACTGTACTGTTTGATTTGCCTTCCCTCATCACTAAAACCATGAATCCATGAACTCAATCAGAGGAAAATTAAACGTCGTGGATTTTTAATCGTCAGCTTGGATGTTTTCATGCGGTCTGAATTTCAGGGCGAATATTGATCTGATCGGGCGAATCGGTTTCATTTCCTGTCTGCGTGTCGACGGGACGACGGGACAGGATTTATTAGACTGAACCGGAAAGCCGTCACTCCTCTGCTGAGGAGATCAAATATCCAGTCCTGAGTTTCTGAAGTGTTACGTGCCATCCTCGCTCCACCCTCCTCCCTCAGGGAGGACCACTCGGCCCTCCACCTGAAGCTTCATCGTCTCTCATCGACTCACAGAAGGAGAAATCCTCGTCTTCACCTTCATTGATTTCTCCTCCACCAGGACTCACACACGATACAGCCCATCAACTCCACCCTCCCTCCCTCCCTCCATCCTCCCTCCTCCACCTCACTGGATTTTAATTAACCCTCGTTCAGCTGAGTTGCAGCTCGAAGAGAAAAAGAAAAACACCCAGGGGCCCGTGAGCGTGAGAGCTGTGTGGAAGCAATGTCACAAGTGTTCATGTTGGGTGGAGGCGCCTCCATGTTAGGGGGAGGAGGTCACTCCCTGGGTCCCGTCTGTCACTCACCTGTCAGGTGTGAGGATTGATTGACAGCTGGATAAGCCCCGCCCATGAGGAGGAGGAGGAGGAGGAGGCTGCAGATGAAGGACGCCCTGCAGACACAGAGGAGACGTTTGATTGGAGGAAATCTGAACAAACAACACGACCCGAGGACCTGGGACGCTTTAACAAGAGTCTGGAGTCCAGAAGACAGGAGGAGGAGAGGAGGAGAGGAGGAGAGGAGGAGAGGAGGAGAGGAGGAGAGGAGGAGAGGAGGAGGAGAGAGGAGAGAGGAGAGAGGAGAGAGGAGAGAGGAGAGAGGAGAGAGGAGAGAGGAGAGAGGAGAGAGGAGGGGGAGAGAGGAGGAGGAGAGAGGAGAGAGGAGAGGAGAGAGGAGGGGGAGAGAGGAGGAGGAGAGAGGAGAGAGGAGAGGAGAGAGGAGGGGGAGAGAGGAGGAGGAGAGAGGAGGAGGAGAGAGGAGGAGGAGAGAGGAGGGGGGGCAGACGGAGAGATTGTGTCACAGTGGAAGATCAGGCAGAACTAGTGGATCCCAGGAGAAACATCCAGAGACTGAGCTGCTTCACCGCATCATCCATCACACACCCAGAACCTGTGTGTGTGTGTGTGTGTGTGTGTCTGCAGTTCAGAATCGTCAGTTCTTCTGGACTGGTTGAAACCGGTTTCAGTTCTCCAGCGATCAACAGCAACTGAGGCTCACATTTCCACGGCAACCACTTTAAGCCAAACTGCAACACCGTCGTGTTCTTGTACATCTTTTCTCTGTTCACACAGCGACGGAGCTCCAGGACACTGAAAACACACTTTTTTTTTTCCAGACTCAGACCCCGTCGCCATGGAAACGGGTGAAAACACTGGACTGATCATGCCGTTCCGGCTGTCCGGCTGCGACTCCCAGTCCAGAGCGGGCGGGCGGTGGAGGCTCAGTGGGTGGAGCGGAGGGTGGAGCACGCCCCGGCATCGACAAAATAAAATCATATTAACATTTCATTTAATATTCCAACTTCCTCTGAGATTAAAACAGTATCTCGCTCTTTTTTAATTACATTTCCCAGTTTAGATGCAAATACAATGCTAATGAGGATGGGGATGATAGTGATGATGATGAGGAGGAGGAGGATGAAGAGGAGGAAGACAATGAGGATGAGGAGGAAGAGAAAGATGACGATGACAGGAGAATGAGGAGAGGGAAGATAATGAGGATGAAGAGGTTGATAATGAGGATAAGGAGGACGATGGTGATGATACTGATGATGAGGAGGAAGATGATAATGAGGATGAGGAGGAGGAGGAGGAAGCTGAACTGCAGCTGGCTTTCTGCTGATCACTGCAGAGTCCCCAAACTGACCTGATTGACTGTAATCTGATTATCAGAGCAGATCGATGGACACTCACTCTGAGAAAACCCCACACTTCATCGTCTACTTTAAACCCGCCTCACTGATTCTCGGAATCGGCTTCAGAAATTCTCTGTGAATGAATCATTTTTCACCGCCAGTTTCTGACATTTGATCACCCTGATAACATGAGTTGTGAATACCCGGCAGTGACAGCAGGCTGGAGTTTTCTGTTTGGGCCGAACTGTTTGATTTGTCCAGGTTATTCGTGAGAATTAGAAACCGGCGCTCACTGATCCCGTTCCGTTGCAGAGAAACCTTAAAATCGGGAAATCGGCTGACCTTTGAACGGAGTTTCGTACGCATGGTGCAGACCGGGAGAAGCAGCTCACGCGGGGCGGTCCGTGAACGCCACGCGGAGCAGCTTCAGACTGGGGGGGGCGTTTGATTCTTTCACCGCGACATGGAGTCATTAAAACACCTGAAAAGACTTCATGACTCACTAAACTGACAGTGTGAGGAGAGGCGGAAGCGGGGCGACACCGAACTCCGCAGACAAATCACCGAATCGGAGACTCACATGGGCTGCGGGTCCGGAGAAGTCCGAGTGGAACCGAACAGCTCCGAACAGCTCCGAGCGGGTCCGGGGGGGGTCCGGGGGTCCGGGGGGCTTCTCCAGCTGGACGTCCCGGCGTTGCGGGGCGGGGCGGGGTCGGTGCTGCTCCGGGTCGGGGGTGTCCCGGTCCTCTCCGCGCTGCTGCTGACTCACGAGCTCGAGCAGCCGGTGATTAACGAGCCGAGTCCCGCTGTAAATCACCGGAGGGAGAGCCGGTCCCCGCCGGGGAGCCGGTCCCGGGGCTGGGGCCGGGTCACAGCCCGTCCCGGGTCAGCATGGTACCCTCATTACAAACAATCACTGAGGCGGCTCAAATGGCGGCTCCCGGACCCGGACTGGGACAGCTGGAGGACAGCTGGAGAACAGCTGGACTCCAAAGTCCAGCAGCTGGGACTCTCCTGCTTCTGTGTTTACATGTAGGAAGTTGAAGTTCTGAGGATTCCGGTCGATGCTCCTCCTCCTCCTGCCCCGCCCCCCGCCCCCCCGGAAAAAGAAAAGAAAAGGCATGATGCTCTTTATTCTCTTATTCATTTCTTGTTTTTGTAAAACCTCCATCCAACACACATCTCTCCCAAAGGAGACGAATAAACACACCTTGACCTTGATATTCTCCTGCTCCTGGTCCTGGTCCTGGTCCTGGTCCTGCTCCTGGTCCTGGTCCTGGTCCTAGTCCTGGTCCTGGTCCGGGTCCGGGTCCTGGTCCTGGTTCTGATCTCACTCCAGGTTCTCCTGTTTCTGCCGTTGCCATGGAAACAGACATGGTTTTCCTTCTGAACATGAAACTTTCCCGCAACGACAGAAAACACGTTTTGACGTGAATTATTGTATAAATGAGGCACGCGCGCGCGCGCACACACACACACACACACACACACACACACACACACACACACACACACACACACACACACACGCAAACTGAATTTTAAACTCTGATGTGATGCCGCCCTCTGGTGGTTAATATTTGTAACTTTACTCTATCTATCTATCTATCTATCTATCTATCTATCTATCTATCTATCTATCTTCTGGTTGGACCCAAGTCTCTCCAGGCCAGACCAGGACAGGGTGTAGGGACCGGCGTGTCGCCTGTGTGTTCGGCGGTGCAGTCCGGCTCCCGGTCCTGACAGCCGCTCAGTCCTGACTAGTTCACGTCCCGATCATCGTCCTGAATGTCCAGAAAACTGCCTGGACACTTCGTGGTGACCTGCCGGAGGAGACTTTGTCGTATCAGCCACCAGGTGGCGCTGTGATTATTATATTGAACACAAAACTTAGCTATGGGTCTGGATCTGGACCCCCCTGCTACCTGGTCCCACCAGACCCCCACCAGACTGACCAGCTGAGGCTGAGGAGAATCCAGATGGTCCGGTGGCCGTAGCCGGGAGGGGCGCTGGAGCTGTCACCACCACAGGGTCAGGGTCAGGGTCAGGGTCAGGGTCAGGGTCAGGTCCCCCACTCAGAGCGTTCAGGTTCAGGAAGATGATAAACAGTGGAATGAATAAAGGAGGCGGAGTCAGACTTTCTCATATTGTTTGTTTTTTTTATTTTTCGATCATCTTTTTTTCTTCCTGCTGCGGAGAATACGCGATGGAGTTTTTTTCTAATACATGAAGCGTTTACATGGAGTGTGTCTCAGAAAAGGTGCAAACATCAGCAAACAGACGAGGACATGGCGAGGACACGCGCTCGTCCGGGAGGGCCTCTGACGCCGGGTTATGACATCATCATTGTGCTCCGCCGTACAGCAGCGACAGCGCCCCCCTCAGGACTTCACGGACTTTCACTGTAAAGTGTAGTTCCTCCTCCTCCTCCTCCTCCTCCTCCTCCTCCTCCTCCTCCTCCTCCTCCTCAGACTCGTGCTGCCTTCAGGTGACATAAGAATTTGGGTCACTGAACGGAACCGCAGCTTTAGCATTGGTTTTTAACCATTAGCATTAGCATTAGCATTAGCATCAGCAGAGACACTGAATGTTGGTGCACTTGTGTCAAAGGAGTTTGTGTTCTCACATTTTTGTGGGTCCAAGAAAAAGTTGTGAGACATTAAAACAGATTTTTCTGAGGTTCATTGAAGGCAGCACGCCTGGCTTTGCCGCGGGACCTTTTGGTTCCTGAAGAACCTTCTGGATCCAGTGTGGAGACGTTCTACAGAACCGTCTCCTGGTCCCAATACTTTCTGTAGAACCTCGGACTTCAGGTGCTTTTGGTTCTTGCTGCCATTTTGGAACTTTGTGGACCTGGTTCTGTGAGATCCAGGAGATCCTGCAGGAGGTGCAGGACGGAGGAAAGACACTCGAGGGACAACATTGGAGTCGGAGGTTTGGGAGGCATGATGAGGCTCCCAGAACCATCTGGTGGTCTTCGCCGTCCTCACCGTCCCCGCTGTCCTCGCCGTTCCAACCAAGAACCCCAAACTGGAAGACTTTCTCAGAGGCAGTGCGGTGGATTGTGATTGGTTCATTCCTCTCGTCAGTCCACGAAGAAAAAAAAATCTAAACAGGTAATATGTGACTCCGCCCCCCCCAAGCCCCAGGCCCCGCCCCCAGAGTCAGTCAGCGGGATGAGGAAAACACGCTCACCTGCAGGTGATGCGTTCAGGTGTCAGCTGCTGGGCCTTTCCCCAGAGAGCCTCCAGTCTGCGCTACACTGAAGGACCACAGAGTGACCAGCAGAGGGCGACACACACCCGTCCAGGTGGTCCGGGGACGCACCCGTCCAGGTGGTTTGGGACGCACCCGTCCAGGTGGTCCTCTTGAAGTATCTAGCTGAGTCCTCTGAGGACCGCATCTCGGATCAGAGCCTGGAGTTCTGGGAAAGCCGGAGGGCGGCAGGCGGAGGAGTAAAGGGTCCGAGTTCGAGAAGAGTGAGCAGAGGGCAGTGGGCAGCTCGCACCCACAGCCAGCCAATCAGAGCTCAGCACACCTCGCAGCATGTTACCCTCAAACCAGGTGTGTCCTTTCAACTTCACAACTTTAACTATCTGCTATATGAATAACTCTCTTGATTGATTGCGGCAGCAGGAGTAATTGTTCATTTCTGGGTTATCAGGATTATTTCACTTCAATTTATGAATAAACATCAGAAAATATTGTAATTTAAATTCTGAAAATAATTACATAAATAAATGTCTGAGTGAAGACTTGTCAGTTGGAATAAATGAGCTCTGCTCTGATTGGCTGCCGTCTGGCTGTGGGGCGGGCCTGGTGCGTTCGGACGCGTCACGGTAAAACGGTTTCCAGGGCAGTGCTCTTCATCTACACAAAGCAGGGCAGTGATACGGCGCTGCCACGTCCTCCCAGCAGCAGACACCTGAACGCATCACGGCCTTGATGGAGTTTCCGCTCAAACCACAAAGAGCAGAGTGCACCCGAACACACCATGGCGGCTTTCTGCTCCCGCCGTGTCCTCATGGGGCCCCGAGTCGCTTCTGGTCCGGGGCCATCCAGGGCAGGCTGTGGGGTTCAGGGGCCCCAGCGTCGTCCCGTCATTATGTTACATGTCACTGCGGAATCCCGTTACCCCTAAACGCACCGTGTCCACATTGTCCCTGAACACAGTGACGGTTTTTCCCCACGTCGACATGCGAAGCAGTTCTTCTCGCGGCTGGAGGTCAGTTTGTACCTCGGGAGGCATTCTGTAGCAGTTCTAACACTCCGGGGCCACAAGGGGGCGCCGTCCGGACCAGGGCCTGGGAATCATCCTGGTGCAGATTTTAAAGGGGCAGTGTCACAAATGTAAGTGTTGGCGGTGCTGGACATTAGGGGGCAGCAGAGAGTCAGTCTAGCTGCCTAGCATGCTAACAACTCCGTACAGCAGCGGTGCTCTGAAGTTAAAGAGGGTGGCAGTTTTTAAATGAGCGTAAAAGTGGGCGCTGTCATGTGAAACGACCTCGGTAAAGATACAAAGTGACCTGCATCCGTCTCCACGCCGGACGCTCCCGACACGTCCAAACCACCAGAAATCTTCACATTCAAGATGCCAGAAAAACAAAAACCTTTTCACTCAAAATAAACCATCTGTAAAAATAAGCAACTAATGTAAAGAATTCTTCAGTTTTGGTGTAAATTGTGAGTTTTGGTATTTTAAATAATTAGGCTAGTTAAGGGAACCAATCAGAAGGCTGCAATACTCACAAAGCCCGCCTCCCCGACTCCATTGGCTGTTAGATGTAAGTGGGTGGGGCTTGGTCAGGCAGTTAACCTGTGAGCTGAAGGGGGCGTGGCCCATCCCTTTTTTTAAAAAAGCATGACAAAGTGCGCCAATCAGAGCTCAGTGTTCCTGAACGCATCACAGAAAGAGGTGGAAACAGAGCAGGTGTGTTTAAAGACAGGGCAAAGTGTGGGCATTTCAAGCTCTGGAACGCATGCTGTGGTATTTGAACACATCGCGCCTCCCGTCATTCAGTCCCCCTAAAATCCCCCCTCAAGCTCCCGCAGGGGGCGTCGCTGCTATGCTTCAGGAAGAAGAGGAGGGGAAAAAACATGCAATACTTCTTCCATGCGAGTCTGGTGGGCCCTGAACGCAGCACGAGGCCTTCATGTCTGATCAAAACTCCACAAACCTGCAGAGGTCTGATAAACGTCCCCCTGCCCTAACAAAGGTCCCTGAACGCACCGCGTGAGAACATCTGATAAAGTTCTCCTGCAGAGAAATTCCAGGCCCTAACAAGGTCCCTGAACACACCACAGTCAGTGAATTCAGGAACCAGTTTGAGCCCCGCCGAGGTTCCTGAACGCACCAAACATGATGTGTTCAGGAACCTAGTTAAAGAATCAATTTTTAGTTAGTAAATTCCAGTAACTTACGTTTAGCAGAAAATTATTTCTGGGAAAATATTTTGGCGTTCATCAGAAGTCTTCTCAGCTATAAGTTAAAGTCAAATCCACTTTAAACAAACAAAATAGATTACTGTGAATACTCTAATAACTCAACTTTATGAAGTAAACGACTTGCAATCCCACCTACAGTATATTTACTGTGTTCATCACGACACATTTCTTTTTAAGTGACTGTAAGTCACAAAATGAGCTTCTTTAAAATACTTCCATGGATGAGAAACACTAATTATTTGTAATGGCACTTGATGTGAAGCAGTGTGAAAATACTCGTAATGAAAGTAAAGATATTTTGTTGAAGGACCGCACTTCTGGTAGTTTGATCTGACTATTGACGACTTCACCGTCAAATGACGGAGAGAAGTCACGACGTTACTGTAAAATACTCAATAAAGTCTCTGCAGGAGAGCGGAGCCTGTCAGGCAGCAGGGGGCGCTCTGATTGGACGGGGGTCTGCAGGTGGGCGGAGCCTGTCAGGCAGCAGGGGGCGCTCTGGAACTGGACCTGGACCTGTGAGTGGGCAGTGACTGGAACGACCCGCGGACCCCCGGAGACACACGATGAGGAGGGAGAAACTCTGCGCTCTGATTGGACAGAGCGGGACGGCGGGCGGGCGCGTCGCGGTGACGGATGACGGGTGGAGTTCTACATGGCTTAAAGCTTGGGAGTCTGTCTCCGTCGGGACGAGGACGATGATGGACATGAAGAGTAGCTGTGCTCGCCTCGCGGGCCTTTTTTGCATAAAATGTAAATCGTCCTCAAACAAGCCCCTCCCCCTCGCCGCCGCCCTCCCTCAGAGAAAACTTGTCCCAATATTTTTTTTAAGCTTTTTTTTTCTTTGTTTTTGTTGTTGTTGTTGTTGCTGTCATCGTCATGGCGATCGTTGTGGTTGTTGTCGTCGTCGTGGTGGTGGTGGCTGTCGGACAGAGTTCGCTGCCTCCTCCTGCTCCTGCGGGGGGCGCTGCAGGCTACGAGCCGTCGCGCTCTGTGAGCTCGTCCTCCTCCTGCTCCTCCTGCTGCTCGCGCTGCGCCCGCTCCACGCTCTGCGCACGCCTCTCGCTGTTCAGGGTCGGACTCCGCGACGACTTCAGCAGCTTCTCCTCCAGCTCGTGCAGCGACGGCTCCTTGTACATGCACACTGCAGGGGCAAGAGGGGGGGGGGTCAGTACCACTGCAGGGGCAAGAGGGGGGGGGGGTCAGTACCACTGCAGGGGCAAGAGGGGGGGGGTCAGTACCACTGCAGGGGCAAGAGGGGGGGTCAGTACCACTGCAGGGGCAAGAGGGGGGGGGTCAGTACCACTGCAGGGGCAAGAGGGGGGGGGGGTCAGTACCACTGCAGGGGCAAGAGGGGGGGGGTCAGTACCACTGCAGGGGCAAGAGGGGGGGTCAGTACCACTGCAGGGGCAAGGGGGGGGGGTCAGTACCACTGCAGGGGCAAGAGGGGGGGGGGTCAGTACCACTGCGGGGGCAAGAGGGGGGGGGTCAGTACCACTGCAGGGGCAAGAGGGGGGGTCAGTACCACTGCAGGGGCAAGGGGGGGGTCAGTACCACTGCAGAGGCAAGAGGGGGGTCAGTACCACTGCAGGGGCAAGAGGGGGGGTCAGTACCACTGCAGAGGCAAGAGGGGGGTCAATACCACTGCAGGGGCAAGGGGGGGGGTCAGTACCACTGCAGGGGCAAGAGGGGGGTCAATACCACTGCAGGGGCAAGAGGGGGGGTCAGTACCACTGCAGAGGCAAGAGGGGGGTCAGTACCACTGCAGGGGCAAGGGGGGGGGTCAGTACCACTGCAGGGGCAAGGGGGGGGGTCAGTACCACTGCAGGGGCAAGAGGGGGGTCAGTACCACTGCAGAGGCAAGAGGGGGGTCAATACCACTGCAGGGGCAAGGGGGGGGTCAGTACCACTGCAGGGGCAAGAGGGGGGGTCAGTACCACTGCAGGGTCAAGGGGGGAGGGGGGTCAATACCACTGCAGGGGCAAGGGGGGGTCAGTACCACTGCAGGGGCAAGAGGGGGGGTCAGTACCACTGCAGAGGCAAGAGGGGGGTCAGTACCACTGCAGGGGCAAGGGGGGGTCAATACCACTGCAGGGGCAAGAGGGGGGGTCAGTACCACTGCAGAGGCAAGAGGGGGGTCAATACCACTGCAGGGGCAAGAGGGGGGGTCAGTACCACTGCAGAGGCAAGAGGGGGGTCAGTACCACTGCAGGGGCAAGAGGGGGGGTCAGTACCACCGCAGACATGGGACACAGAGTATAGTGAGCAGAGTGTCTCACCCTCGATGGGTCTGGGGACGAAGTGTGAGCAGGGCTTGGTCTTCTTCACCCGGTTGCCCTTCATCACGATGCCGTCCTTGTTCAGGCCGAGGAACCAGGCCCGGCCCGACTCGTGCTGCCGGTACAACGTGGACGAGTAGATGACGTAGTAGTTCTCGAACACCGACTCCTTGAACTTACACTCAGCTGTGAACACATCCTGACACACACACACACACACACACAGGGAGAGCTGTCCTGACAGTGTTTGCAGGGAGAACTCGGAGGAGCAGCAGGGCGTGGAACCGTCTTACCGATGTGTAGAGGAACCCTTCGGCGTTCATGGCGGCGTAAAGTCCAGCTTTCACTCCCTGGATGGCCACGACCCTCAGACCCACCGGGATCAGGTTGAAGAGGGCTGAGGGCAGAGGAGGGGCCTTGTGTCAGTCTGGAGGGGAAGCAGGGCTCTGATACGGGGAGGGGGGGCATGGGGAGGCATGGGAGACACACCCCCCCACCCCGATCGATGCTGAACTGCTGGATATTTTCTCACATTGTTTTCTCTTTGATTTGATTCAATCAGAGTAATGTTGAAGAGATGATGATACATCCATCATCAGGATGGATGGATGGATGATGGATGGTTGATAGATGGATGGATGAGTAAATGGGTAGATGATGGAAGGGTAGATGGATGAATGGATGGATGGATGGGTATATGATGGGTGGGTGGATGGATGAATGCATAGATAGATGATGGATGGATGGATGGATGGATGGATGGATGGATGGATGGATGGATGATGTGATTTGATTTGATTTTTTTGGATCCCATTAGCATGGCAATGCCAAAGCTATTCTTCCTGGGTCCACACAACATCCCCACAATGTGTCGATGCAGCCGCACCATCTACAAAACAATCCATATACAAAAGCAACACAAAACAAAAAACACCAAACAACACACAACACAACAATACACAAACAAAACAAGCCCGCTCCCAGGTCAGCAGAGGTACACAATATTCACACATAGATCTACACACATCATGTATATTGGTCACACAAAACTCAAATTTCTTTTGCCCTTTCTGATTACACCCAACGCCGTTGAAGCAAAAACCCTGATTTAACAATTAAAATTTAAATCAGACTTGACAGTCTCCCATTCATAACTGTTCATGTCCAGAACCATTTCTGTTGCAAAGCTGCATTTTAAACCATACTTGTAATTCCAACTGACCCATGTGAAGTCTCTATGATACACAGATGATTTTTGACTAACTTCCTTAAAATTATTTTGCTGTTTTGCTGTAATCTTACCACAGTTCCTCTTGATAAAAATGTGACTACAGTTACTCCAGACTGTAATCTGATTACAGTTACTGCTAACTACAATCTGACTAGAGCCAGCCCTGGCTGTAATCAGATTACAGCGATGGCGTTACAGCCGTGTCTCCTGCAGACTCACTGTTGTCGCTGTTCTCGTCTTTGTTCCCGCCGATGGTTCCATCAGGAAGCATCTGCAGGAAGAAGCCCTGCTCGCTGAACAGACGCGTCACGATGCCCTTCAGCTGCGGCTCTGCAACACACACACACACACACACACACACACACACACACACACACACACACACACACACAAAGTTACATTTCAGAATAAATTGTTGCAGGTGTTCTGTAATTGTCAGGGTTCTCCAGGTTGTCCAACAATGGATATTTAAATAACACACACACACACACACACACACACACACACACACACACACACACACACCTTCAGAAGTGTGTGTGTGTGTGTGTGTGTGTGTGTGTGTGTGTGTGTGTCAACACGCTTCAGGAAGTGATGTGGGCCAGAAGATCGCAGAAATAGACCAGAAGACAGACACACTAATGTGGAGCAGGCTGCTGTGCCACTTATCCACCCTTCCATTCATCCACCCAGCCATCCATCTACACATCCATCCATCCATCCATCCATCCATCCATCCATCCATCCATCCTTGTTGATCTACTGAGCATGTGCAGAGCAGCTCTTCACTCTGGCCGTGGTGTGATCCGGGACCAGTAGCAGCGTTTCTGTCGTCTACTCAGGACGGATCCTGAGCCTTTCTGGAAAGTCTTGTGTTTTTCCAGCCGTTTCCACGGCGACAGAGTCACAGCGATTTCCAGAAGTTCTGTTTTCAGCAGCGTCAGGCGCCGCAGACTGAGAAGAAGACACGTCACGTCGATCCAGGATGTTTTGACTGAACCTGAGCGTGAAGCTGACGCCTGGCCGACTGCGTGTGTGTGTGTGTGTGTGTGTGTGTGTGAAGAGCAGCTGTGAGTTTCTCACTTCAGGTGGAGACACCTGGTCACACGCTGCAGGATCACAGCAGAGCTGTGACGACAGCCCAGCAGGGGGGGTCAGCGTTCACTCTGAGGCTGGCTTCATTCACCTCAGACTCATTCAGGGCTCTGTGTGATTAGTTTGTTTTGTTTACGGAGCTCGAGGTCACTGAAGACACTCCCACTCTGTCTCCATGGAGAATGGGAGATGGAAAAACTCCAATCAGACTTCAAAATGACAAATTTTGAAGTCTGATTGGACTGAGTTGTGCACTGTAACCAATATGAGTCTCAGATTCAGTCTCCACTTTGTGCTGGAGCCCGGTTCGAGCCCCGGCTGTGTTAGGAAGGCCATCCAGCTGAAGCTGGCTTCCAGCGACCGATGACCGTGAGCACAAGCCTTGAAAAAGAGGGAGTGAAGGTGCCGCGATGGAGACGACGCGACAGGAACAACGATGCGACAGAGATGACGCGACGAAGACCACGTCATGAAAACGACGCCCAAGACTTCGCGACATCAGCTCTTGTTTTCAGTTTCAACCCCTGACTGTATATAAAAGATGGGCGGAGCTAACGTGACGTCCCCCACAGCATTCTGAATTCCCATTTTGCTTATTTGAACAGGACGTCTCCATATTGAATGTTTGAAACCAGATGTAAATGTGACTGGTTCAGCCTGTCACATGACCGCATCACGTTTCCAGAGGAGGCGCTGAGATTGGTTGATAAATTTGAACTCCTAAAGTCAAATCAACAGATGACTGTCATGAAAATCAGAGTCTGGTCGAGACGACACAGTTGATGAAACTAGCGATGGAGACCAGAACATGCTCTGAAACCGGGAGGTTTATGTGTTTATATGCACCCTGATAATCAGCATTTTTGAGTGGGTTCCAGTGAGACCCGGGCTCTTTTTGAAACCAACATCATCTCCCCCTGCTGGTACTTCACTGGTATTACAGCTTTCCTGCACTTCAGCGTCATCTTCATGCTTTACCAGCGGAGGCTGGTTGAACACGACACTCTGAGGATGTTTTCCTGAAACGTTTTACTGAAGCATATCAACTGAGTTCTACATCATCTTCACTATGATATCTTCATCAATCATCATCAGCATCTTCTTCTTCATCATCATGATCATCATCGTCTTCATCACAGTGATGCTTTGGATCATCGCGTTTATTAAAGATTCTTTCAGACTCAGTGAATCTTTTCCTTCGCTGCACTTCTTTATTCATTTATTTATTTTTTTCAGGACACAAACAGGAGACTAAAAGGTTCTTCTGTTCTGCTGAGAAGTGAAAGTTGTTCCTCGGGGAGACGCCGTCTGTCGACATCCCGCGCTCGCAGGCTGGAATCACACTCCCGGTGTTTCATCAAATATTCAACGTCTTTGATGAAAATTATGCAATCTTTAATCCAGCTGCTGGCAGCGCTTCAGTTCTGCCTGCTTTTAGACGGAGGAGCTCTTTTATTTACATAACCTCCAGCCACAGAGCGACTCGAGCACCACACACCAGGAAACAGCCGCAGAACCCAGAAGAACCTCAGAACCCGGCTGCTCCGCGACACTCACTGGAAGACACTTCGCTTCGCTTTCTGACAGATTCCTCAACTTCAAACAACGTCACTAAATGCGTTGACTTCAGACTTGAGACGTTAGCACACTCCTATTGATCAGCTATGAAGGAAGAAGCTTATTTTCAGCTCATTTGAAACTTTTTCAGTGCTAAAGACTGGGTCTTCACCCTACCCCTGTTCTTGTCATGGTATGTATGTGCACTTTGTAAAAGGTAACTACTTGTTGCTTTCATATACTACCATGGAGAAAGAATAAATGAAATGAAATGAAATGAAAGTGGATCAGTGCTGAGAAGCTAAGCTACCGTTAGCAAGTAACATGTCACCAACAAATTCAAGTCTTAAGTGCAATGCTAGCCACCAGCTAACTCTAGACATGTAGCCACCAGCTAATACTAAACATGTAGCCAGCAGCTAACTCTAAACATGTAGCCACTAAACATGTAACTACAAAACCTCAAAAGAATTAGATAACTTTCCATGCTGGGTCCTACGACTACGTTTCTCATTTGAGCGTGAAGGAAAACATGTTAACATGATCATGTCCTACTAAAACCCACTGTCCACACCGCATGAAATATTTAGAATATTCTATAAATCCTGCAAGTTTCATTCCCATTACTGCACAACTGAAGGATGGACACTGTGGCTCCGTCAGAGGAGCAGTTTGGCCTCCATCCTCCGTCCCCACACATCAAGGATCACAGATGTTCTGCAGGTGTGAGGAGGAGAGCAGGGGAGGTCCTGCCGACACAGAGGAAGAGTCTGCTGACGGTGAGTTAAAAGTGGGAGTTCCTCCATGTGAAGCAGCTGGAGTTAATGGTGCCCCGGTGGCTCCTGCTTGTCCTCCTCCATCCAGCAGGAGGTGCTAGTGGCAGACCCCATCTTGCTTTCGTTACTCACCTGGTTTCCGCCGGACGGGCCGTTTCTTCCCGCTGCAGAAGCGGACTTTGCTGAAGACGCTGAAGATGTGGCGCTCGCACAGAGAGCGGGGGTCCTTGCTGGGACTGGAGCGCCGCTTGTTGGTGGCGACCTTGTCGCTGTTGGTCTCGCGGGCCTGACGCTTCTGTCGGATCAGCGAGCTGGCGATGGCCGCCGCCATTGTCCCCGACAAGAGGGAGGGAAACGCGTCCGAGCTTCAGTTCGGAGAGGGACAGGACATGCCGGCGGGGGGACGGCAAAGTCCACCGAGGCTTCCTCCTACAGGAGACTCATGGGGTCCAGCAGGAAGCAGAACCTGAGACCCGGGCTGAGGAGGAGTGATGACAGGAAACTCTGCAGAGCTGGACGAGAGTCGTCACTGAACGAGCTGAGAAAGCAGCAGATTCCTCACGTTTCAGAGCATGTTCAGATCAGGCAGGTCACATCCAACGACGAATCCAAACGAGGTTTCCTCAAACACCCGAGACGAGTTGAAGACCCCGTCAGAAGAACACTAGGAGCGCCTGGAGGTTCTGCCGACTGCGGAGAAACGGAGCGCTGGTCCATGGCTTCACGGCAGCTTCAGGAGATAAAAGCATCGCAGCAGAGGCGGAGAGAGTCTTTCTTCAGGAGAAACCCTGAATAATTCATTCGGTTTTGTTCTGAATCGATGGGTTTTCACTCAGCTGCTCCGAGCACGTGGCTGCAGGGGCTGCTGGGATTTCCACCTTCGTGCGTCGGTGATGAGACCGCGAGCGGAGCGACTCCGACCGCATCCTCACGCCTCCCGCTGCATTCCGGCACCAGACCGTCCACCGAGAAACCGGAGCGACGGAGCAGAGAAGATCCACCGAGAGGCTCCGGACGACTGACTGCAGCTTCAGCGCTGCTGCTGCTGCTCCTCCTCCTCCTCCTCCTCCTCCTCCTCCTCACTCAGCCCGAGAGAGAGTGGTGGAGAGATGGGAGGTGGAGGTGTGGAAGAAGCTCCTAAAAATATTCTGCCTGATGTTTCATGTTGTTCCCACATCGCAGCGTCTGCACGACTCACAGAGCCGCCCTCCTCTCGCCTGTTTGAACCACAGAGCTTCAGCACCAGCAGGAGGCGCCGTTCAACACCATGAAGACACCAGAGCATGAAACCCGACAGCGTCAGGGTGGATGTAGTCATCTGGTAAACCACGGCAGAGCATCACCAGACTCCCCTAACCAACCAGAACTCCGAAAAACCAACACCGAATGAACCAGAGCTCTACTGACCAACCAGAACTCTACTAACCAACACTGTACGAACCAGAGCTCTACTAACCAACACCGTACGAACCAGAGCTCTAAACACAACACCGTACGAACCAGAGCTCTAAACACAACACCGTACGAACCAGAACTCTAAACACAGCACCGTACGAACCAAAGCTCTACTAACCAACACCGTATGGACCAAAACTCCACTAACCAACACCGTACGAACCAGAGTTCTACTAACCAACACTGTACAAAACAGAGCTCTACTAACCAACGCCGTACGAACCAGAACTCTACTAACCAACACCGTACGAACCAGAGCTCTACTAACCAACACTCTACGAACCAGAGCTCTACTAACCAACACCGTACGAACCAGAACTCTAAACACAGCACCGTACGAACCAGAGCTCTACTAACCAACACCGTAGGAACCAGAACTCTAAACACAGCACCGTACGAACCAGAGCTCTACTAACCAACACCGTACGAACCAGAGCTCTACTAACCAACACCGTATGAACCAAAACTCCACTAACCAACAACGTACGAACCAGAGCTCTACTAACCAACACCATACGAACCAGAGCTCTAAACACAACACCGTATGAACCAGAGCTCTAAACACAGCACCGTACGAACCAGAGCTCTAAACACAGCACCGTACGAACCAGAGCTCTGTTAACCAACCAGAACTAAGAAAAACCAACACCGTATGAACCAAAACTCCACTAACCAACACCGTACAAACCAGAGCTCTAAACACAACACCGTACGAACCAGAGCTCTACTAACCAACACCGTACGAACCAGAGCTCTATTAAACAACCAGAACTAAGAAAAACCAACACCATATGAACCAGAGCTCTACTAACCAACACCGTACGAACCAGAGCTCTACTAACCAACACCGTACGAACCAGAGCTCTACTAACCAACACCGTACGAACCAGAGCTCTACTAACCAACCAAAACTCTACTAACCAATCAGAAGTCCTCCAACCAACACCGTATGAACCAGAACTCCATGAACCTGCTCTATATGAACTAAAACTTCACTATCCAACACCGTGCAAACCAGAACTCCTGAATTAAGACTGTGTATACCAGAACTCCTCTAACCAACCGGAACTCAATTAATCAATACAATACAAACCAGAACTCCACTAACCAACACCGTACAAACCGGAGCTCCAGAATCAAGAATCAACACTGTATATGCCAGAACTCCTTTAACCAGCCAGAACTATACTAACCAACACTATATGAACCTGAACTTTACTAATCAAAACCAGAACTATCTCTGCCTGATGAGTGTTGGATGTTTTCAGGAAATACTTTCCACACTTTGCTCTGGGACCCGAGTTGGCGGCACGTGTCAGTGAACGCACCGCGGCGCTGAATGTAGGCCTGAAGTCCCAGCAGAAAAACTGGGTCAGCGCCGTAAATGACTAACGTTTATTTGTGTCCTCGAACCTGCTCGCTGGGACCGAGGTAGAGGAGCACCTCATCTTCATCACTGCCCCCACCTGTGTGACACCACTAAATCCACCTGCCCCCAACACACACACACACACACACACACACACAGACGCGCACAGGAGATGCCCAGGATGTGCTGATTAATGAGGTCTGATAGGTTTAATATCTGAGAGCGAAGGACAGGAAATCCACCGAGACAGCAGATCCATTGATCCCACCGTGTGTGCGTGTGTGTGTGTGTGTGTGTGTGTGTGTGTGTGTGTGTGTGTGTGTGTGTGTGTGTGTGTGTGTGTGTGTGTGTGTGTGTGTGTGTGCTTGAGAGTTCAGGTATGTTTCCTGATCAATAGACAAAGTGCTTCATCAGAGGGCAGCAGAAAGTCAGAGGTTACTTGAACGGCAGCGAACACATCATGTCAACAACAGCAGAAGACACGTACTTTTATTTTCATCTGATTTAAATCTGTTGATTTGATGACATTCATTACTATTTAGTTCATTTTGAAATAATCAGATTTTATCTGATCCTTTTTTTCACTTTTATCAAGGAAATAAAAAAATAAAATGAAATGGAGAACTAAATCAGTAATTAATAAATACTATGAATAATGATTTACCCTGAAAAAATATTTGGCTTTTTAATTAAATGCATTTCTTGAAGTTATCTCGCCGGTTTAGTGGTTAAGTCACATTATAGAAACAATCGGATCATATTATATTTAACATGTGGATCCAGATCAAAGCTGGTGTGAACAGGTTTTGGAGCTAAATTGAAATAATCAATTACCTGTTGAACGATTTGTTCCATTTGAGCTCAGAAAGCATGTTTTTGAAGAACCAAACAGGCCGTTTGTCCTGGAGACACACTGACACCTGCTGGACGAGAAGAGAAGTGTGTATTTCTGTGTGTGTGTGTGTGTGTGTGTGTGTGTGTGTGTGTGTGTGTGTGTGTGTAAGTGTGTGTACGTGTGTTAAATCTTTGATGCTGAATATCTATTTCAGGATGTTAAGC
>NC_043758.1:2580078-2650078 GCF_902148845.1 Salarias fasciatus
GACTGGTTCCTGTTGCCTCCTAAGAAATAGTTGCCTTTCCATTGACAGGTGAGAGCCACGTCACTCTGTCACTCCATCATCCTGTCAACACTCAATGTCAATACTTCACCACGTCACAGCACAACAGCGATACGTTACTGCATCCATCATATAAATCCTTGGCGGATCTCCTAGCATGTGCGGCGCCGCCGGGACTCACCTTCCCGGTGTCCTCGGGCCCCGGCTGCAGGGTGACGGAGCACGGTAGGTTCAGGGGAATCTGCAGATACACACATGGATCATGAGTTTATTGAATGTTGGAAGTTATTTATGAAAATTTCAAAATAAAATCGAAGACAGGAAGGAAAGCATGAGACATTCAGGGGACAGAAGAAAGTGTAGGACTTTTCAACGAGCTGTGATCCTCAGTGTCAGTGCGTCCACAGGGTATTTCAGAAAAAAGTCTCAACTCTTCCTCTTCATCTGCTTATTTCCACTGCTTAAAACTGGTCTCAACCAGTTTAAACCTGTTGACATTGGCGTAAACTACTTTAGACTGGTTTAAACCGGTTTAAATAGGTCTAAAGCAGTTTTAACAAAGTTGAAACTCTCAGTAAAAACTGGATAAAACTTGTTTGAACCAGTTTAAATCATTCTAAATTATTTTCAGTGGTGTAGAAATCCTGATAAAAACTGAATTAAACTGGTTTAAATCTGTTTGAATAGGACAAAATCAGTTTCTACAGTGTAGAACTTCTGAGTCAAAACTGGATTAAACTGGTCTAAACCAGTTGAAAGTGGTTTTATCAGAGAGTTTTATGAGACTAAACTAAACTAAAAAGTGGAAATGTAAATGTGTCCAGAAGTTGTTCACTTGTTATATAGTGTTTGAATCAAAATGAAGGACAGAATAAAAGGAAAGAGACAATAAAATTAAACTATGACATGAAATTCATTTAAAACTTTTTATCAGTTCATTGATCCCATTTAGAAGATTGAAAGAGCAGATTGAGCTGCTGGGAATGACCTGACAGGGTCTGCTTCAGCCAGGAAGGTGAAGGGGTAGTTACCTCGAAGGCGAAGGGGTAGTTACCCCGAGGTGAAGGGGTAGTTACCTCGAAGGTGAAGGGGTAGTTACCTCGAAGTGACGGGGTCGTTACCTCGAGGCGAAGGGGTAGTTACCTCGAAGGTGAAGGGGTAGTTACCTCGAAGGTGAAGGGGTAGTTACCTCGAAGGTGAAGGGGTAGTTACCTCGAGGTGAAGGGGTAGTTAACTTGAAGGTGAAGGGGTCGTTACCTCGAGGTGAAGGGGTAGTTACCTCGAAGGTGAAGGGGTAGTTACCTCGAAGGTGAAGGGGTAGTTACCTCGAAGGTGAAGGGGTAGTTACCTCGAAGGTGAAGGGGTAGTTACCTCGAAGGTGAAGGGGTAGTTACCTCGAAGGTGAAGGGGTAGGCGTGCTCCCCGAGCTTCTTGATCAGACGTTCCTGCAGGCGAGTGAGACTCTTCTTCTCCTCAGGAACAGGCGGAAACGCTTGAATGTTGGCCACAAACAGGTCCTTCCGGAACGTCAACCCCAGAACGTCCAGGTCCTCTCGACCATAACGGAACGCACACGTCAGCGTCACGAACACTGAGGATGCAGCAAAACAGGCAGTGTTACCATGACAACAAAAGGACAAGAGCACAACCCGTTCAAGGCAAAGTGGCATTGGAACACCATATCTTCACCAGAGGCTCTGGAAGGATCACCAGACAACCACTAGAGGACCACCAGAGGACCCACCAGAGGACCACCTGGGAACCACCTGAGGACCACCATAGGTCCACTAGTCTCTACTCAGGTAAAAAAACAAGTCTACAGTCAGGTCCAGAACCAGTATCCAGTCAGGTCCAGAACCAGTCTCCAGAGAGGGATTTCCCTTTACAGTGTTCAAGGTGTGATTGTTTGCACCTTTCCTTTCCTTGAGGTACTCTGGGTCGATCAGAACCACGCCATCTGTGAAAAGAAGACACAAGAACTCTGAGACGAGCTTCAGGGTGCTTTCACACCTACTAGTCCGTTAGAGTGGTTCGGTTCGGACATAAATTATTCATAAACGTCGCAGCTGTCAACTAGTTTGGTTCGTATTCACATCACTTGTTTTTGCAGATGAACTATCCTCTATGACCCTCCTGCCCCTTGGTGGCGCTGTTCACACAATAGTGTGTTTTGGGTGACGGAAATGAACCCTGATTGGCCAGCATGTGTGACGTGATGGGCCGCGCGGCTTGCTACGGAAGCCTCCGCCGACCAAAAAGCCTTCTCCACAACAGAGCGGACAGGACCGAGGCCGGTCAACGTTCAGACCAGCAGCAGACCGCACCGAGACCGCCTCCTCGAGGAGGTCTCGGTACGGTTCTTTGTCCTGGACCAAAACTAACTGGTCCGCTTGCACATCAGTGCATACGAACCGAACCTGCAGGAGTTGGGGACTCTAGTGCGCTTCAAGCGGACCAAATGCTGTAGGCGTGAAAGCACCCTCAGAGGGAACGGTTCTTTAGAAAGACGTTCTTTAGAAACACATCACAACAGTAGAGACATGACAGAAACTCATTACGAGTGTTTTCAGTAAAGTGGAAGACCAGCAGAGTGCACTGAGGCCAAGCTATGAGGTAGGGTCAAGGGTCAGGGGTCAGGGGTCAGCTCTCACCGACAGGTTCCACCAGGTCCACGTGGTCCACAAAGTCCCTTTTCCCCAGATACACAGTGAGCTGCGGGACAAACAGGACAACTGTCTCCAATCAGAGCGCAGCAAGCTGTGTCACTTCCTCACTTCACACAGGAAGTCCACTGCTGATTGGTCACAACGACAAGGCCTCAAACACAAGGAGAACATCCATCCTTCCATCCATCCATGGACTCCATGGTGTGTGTGTGTGTGTGTGTGTGTGTGTGTGTGTGTGTGTGTGTGCGTGTGTGTGTGTGTGTGTGTGTGTCACACCTTTCCATTGGGACTGGCCTTCTTAAAGACTCTGAGAACAGAGAGAAACAGGTTTGGTCAACTGCTGTATTTATTTCAGACACACACATCACAACACAGCAACAAAATAACACAACGTCACAGCATCACCACAAGACATCACAAGGACAAAAGACAATGTGACAAGACAGCATCACAACAGCACGAGACAAGACAACAACACAACATCACAACAAAAAAACAACCAAAAAATGAAACTACAACATGTGTCAGTCACTCTGTATCACTTTCACTTCACACAAACTTCCTCAGTATCACTGCGGTGTGTGTGTGTGTGTGTGTGTGTGTGTGTGTGTGTGTGTGTGTGTGTGTGTGTGTTCCTGACAGCAGCGAGGTGTTCAGGTCTTACAGACTGCCAGTTTCTGTTCTCTACATTCTTTTCTTCGTTTCACTGGAACATTTCAAACATTCAAATTTGGAATTTTTACAAACTTTCCGAGTTCCAACAACACAAACCCAAAAAGGAGGCGGAGTCTGGAACAAACTGGAGGGATGATGAAGAGGAGGAGGAGGACGGGATGAGTGAGGACGAAGAAGGACGTGAGTCTAGGGAGACGTCTTCGCTCTTCTCGGTCCGGTTCCTCGGAGGAGCTGAAAGCAGTCGTTCTCCCTTCAGTTCCGTTTACTCAACTTCCACAAGGAAACGCAGCGTTTGTCTTTTCATTTCTGAAAGGTTTCACGTTTCCACGGCAACGGCAGAAACACTGTCGTTCTTCATGACGGGCCAGTACAGTGACTGACTACGCTAAAACCACCAGAACCAAGACGATCTGGACTGGGACCAGGACCAGGGGAAACTGGACCGGGACCAGATTTTCTGCAGTCTACAGCAGACGGAGCTCCAACGATTTCAAAACATTTTGTCTTCAGTGGCTTGAAGAAGTGAATGAAATTTAACGAAATACATCAAAAGTTTAGCACTTTCCCCTGAGCGGCCCTGACCCGGCCCGGCGGTGCTTCCCTCTCGGAGGACGGGTGCTGGGTCTCATGCTGGGCCGGCTCCCAGCGTGGGGTTTGTTGGGCGACCCGGGGCTGCAGAGTTGCTCCGTGTTAAAATTTAATTGGACTAATTGCAGCGGGGAAGGCGAGCGGCTCGGGGAACTCTCAGGAGGACGGCAGCTTTCCCGGTAAGAAGCTGAGTGATGAAGATCCGTGGGCTGAGAGCTAATGGAGGCAAACAACATAATTGATGACAGCGAGGAGACAGAGAGGGGGCGGGGCTTCAACCTGTCAGTCACTCTGAAGCAGAGTACCACATCGCCATCGGAATCCAGGAAGACTCGAACCGGTGACCTCTCGCGGGGCCGGCATCACCTGCTGCTACACCCATGAGTCTAATGGTCAGAAAGAGCGAGGAGGAGGAAAAAATCAACAGTTTGGTTCCCACAATCTTCTTACACCAAATGAGATCTTATTTTCAGAAAGTTTGCAGCTTTTCCACAACAATCCGAGGATCGTTCCAAACACACCGTCCGTCGTTTTCCCTGCAGGAATGAATCTGAACGGAAGGAACCGGGCAGATCTCCAGATCTGAAGCGGCGGCAGGGTCCTGCCCGTCCACAGCCTGGGTTCCGGGTCGGAGCGAGGAGGACTAACGATGTGACGGACAGTCGGAGCCGCTGTATCGATCGGCCGATCGTGGAACACTCAGTGAGCAATCGATCCCCGACTGTTGTGTCAGCTCGGTGTAACAGCAGACGGCTGACGACTGAAGACTCCCCTGACACTGCGAGTGACACCGTGCGTGCACACGCACGCGCACACGCACGCACGCACGCGCACACACGCACACACGCACACACACACACAGAGTGTGATTCTGATTCAACAGCTCAGAATGATTGCCGAGTGTTGATGTGGGTCAAAGATCTGTTGCCGGTATGGATCTGGTGCTGGTGTAGATCTGGTGACGGATGTGGATCTTGTGGCGGTCTAGATCTGGTGCTGGTGTGGATCTGAAGACGGTGTAGATCTGGTGCCGGTGTAGATTTGGTCCTGTTGTGGATCTGGTGACAGAGTGAATCTGGTGACAGAGTGGATCTAGTGCCAGTGTGGATCTGGTGCCGGTGTGGATTTGGTGACAGAGTGGATCTGGTGCCAGTGTGGATCTGGTGACAGAGTGGATCTGGTGCCAGTGTGGATCTGGTGACAGAGTGGATCTGGTGCCGGTGTAGATCTGGTCCTGTTGTGGATCTGGTGACAGAGTGGATCTGGTGCCGGTGTAGATCTGGTCCTGTTGTGGATCTGGTGACAGAGTGGATCTGGTGCCGGTGTAGATCTGGTCCTGTTGTGGATCTGGTGACAGAGTGGATCTGGTGCCGGTGTGGATCTGGTGACAGAGTGGATCAGGTGCCGGTGTGGATCTGGTGCCGGTGTGGATCAGGTGCCGGTGTAGTGTGGAGAGGCAGCAGTGTGTTCCGGCTGCTCTGTATGTGCCGGCGCTCGCCACGGACTCGTTAACATTCCGCTCAGCGCCCGCTCAGAAACACGAGGAGACGACTCAAACACAAACACAAACAGGGAGAGCCGCTCGCACACCGGGAGGCGTCCGACTGTTCCACACCCCGACGACACACACTGTCCTCATCAGAGACGTCCGGCAGCAACTCAACAAACCACAACTTTTGACAGGAACACCTCCTTCGCCTGTCCTCCTGCAGCTGTGTGCTGTCCACCATCTTTGTAGTCTTTCAAAGTATTCCAGTTCTCCCAGTGTTCTCAGCAGCCAAACCAGGTCCGAGTCCAGGTCCGAGTCCAGGTCTGAGTCCAGGTCTGAGTCCATGGACACATCGGTGAAATGAGGAGAGGACAGAATGAACCCTGGTGTTTGAAGATCTTGGACAGACAGAAAGCTTTTGAAGATTCCAAACAGAAGAACGGCTGATTGCCTCATTCCGATCGTCCAGGTGTTTACGTCCACATCTAGAAGTGGAGCTGGGTGTCTGTCCAAAGGGCGATGTCTTTCATTGAGAGGACAGAATGGAGGGCGGAAGCAGGGACGCTGGGACAAGATCCCACCCGCTGATCCACAGCTTGTTGATGCAGGGGAAGCAGCAGCAGCAGAAGAAGCAGACAGTCCACATTCCTCCACAGGACCGAGACGGAGGACCGTCACACAATCCAACTTCCCCTCAGACGACGGCTTCCCTTCGAAGACTCCGGGAGAAAAGGCTTCCAGAAAGAAGTGTTTTGGCGAGAAGTATTTTCCACGTTGAGATCTGGAGATCCACGTCCACATCCGGAGCAGCACTACTTCTAATGGAGCCATTTACCTCAAAGTAATCTGATTACATCTGGCTGAGTGAAGAAGTGTGAAGCTGCTGAGAAACGTCAGAGTGATGGAGGAGCTGACATGATGTTATGTAATGCTAGAACCCCCCCCACACACACACACACACACAGTACACACTCACACACACACAGTACACACTCACACACACACACACAGACAGTACACACACAGGGTGTGTTAGCGCTGCACAGACACAAACATGGATCCTCACCTGGTTCCTTTATCTCCCATCCTGACGACGGCGATGAGCCGAAAGCAGCCGGACGGAGAGGCGATGGAGGAGGAAGAGGAGGAGGAGGAGGAGGGGGAGGGGGGATGCCGTCACCGTGGAAACTGAGGAAAGGATGTCGTGTGTGTGTGTGTATGTGTGTGTGTGTGTGTGGATGAGCTGTAGTCACGCCGTCAAATTCTCAGCAAGAGGAAAAACCTCCATCTGATCGGAGCGCGAGACGAAGAGTGAAGCAGGGATCTGCTCCTCCTCTTTAAATCTCCTCCTCCTCCTCTTTAACCCCCCTTCCTCCTCCTTAACCTCCCTCCTCTTTAACCCCCCTCCTCCTCCTCTTTACCCCCCCTCCCCCGCCTATCATTAGCTGTGAAATGTGTCCAAACATGAGACGCCCGGAGGACGGATTGTCTCTGTGTGCCTTGAACGTCACGCTCAGCTGGGCTCTGACCTCCAGGAATCAGCCCTCCTGACGGATCATCGATTGACTGAAGAACTCTCGCTGTCCAGCCATGACACGATGAAACCACTGAACCTGCATGTGACGAGCATGTTTGTTCAGACTGATGCTTTCTTCTCCTCTCAGGACTGCACACAAGTTTCCACGGCAACAATTTCTATTGAAAATGACAAACTTCTGTTTCTTCTGGGGTCCGGTCGCACGACGGAACTCACAGTTGCTGAAAACACCGTCGTCTCCATGGAAACGGTAGAAATGCTGCTCCCGGTCCTGATCCTGGTCCTGGTCTTGATCCTCATACTGGTTCAGGTCCTGGTCCTGCTCCTGGTCTTGGTCCTTGTACGGCTCCTGGTCTTGGTCTTGATTGTTGTCCTGCTCCTGGTCTTGATCGCTGTACTGGTCCTGGTCCTGCTCCACTTCCGAGGCAAACCGTTGTTCTGGACAATAACATTTGTGTTTTCATTACAAAAACAACCAGCAGTGAAACCTGGCAGCCCGCGGTTCTCACTACACCGTTTTCGGGTTTTTTGTTTCCATGGAAACGGACGTCATTGACGAACGTCATGTAAACGTGAAACGTTCCTGAAACGAAAATGCAACAGCAGCGAGAGTCCAGGTGGCGCGTTGCCGTGGAAACGGGGCGTGTCTGGAGGCAGCAGCTGCGGCCGGATCCTCGTTAGCTTCCTGGTGTGAAGCGCTCGCAGCCACCAAGCTGCTCCTCTTCCTCACCTCCTATTTTTAGTGGAAACGCCTTCCAGGGAAAGACGTCCGGCGAGTTCAGACCAACCAGACCTGATCGGACCGGTCCACCAGGGAGCCTGGACCACGTGGAGACCGAGGTCAGCCGACTCAACGGAGGGACAACAGGCTCCGCCCCCAAACCAGCTCCGCCAGTACGGTCCCGGACTGAGTCCTGAGTCCTCATTCAGAACCAGCTGCAGTCTGGGTTTAAAATGTTCCACTCATTCTGAACTGGTCCCATGATGTTTGAGTCCCTGCTGGGCGGAGTCTTGCACGGCAGCTCTTCTCCACGCGTCCGATTGGTCCACAGACTTCACGACGGAACGCCGACACCGGGACAGCAAAGAGGGCTCCGGATCGGTTCTTACAGACTTTCATTCTGGATGTTTATCAATGACTCAGTTAAAGCCGGTTGTCTCGCGTTCACTCTCTCCCTGCTTCAACACACTCAGGCTCTGCTCGGTGTTCGAGGACAGAACCATCAGGTCCAGGTGTGTTGAAGCAGGGAGAGAGCCTGAACATGCCGGACAGAGCCTTGATCCGAACATTAACAACAGGAGAACATGGACAGAACACCAAGTCCGATTGTTTTACCAGTGACTGTCAACTCTAAAACCACCAAGTCCAGGAGAATCTGGACCGGGACCAGGACCAAGAGAAGGACTCGGAGTCACGATACTCTGGAGGAAAATATTGTCCTTACTGTCATCTACTGACCATGTGCAGACTGGCTACAGTGGTGACCAGGACCAGGACCAGGATCGGGACCAGGAGCAGCATTTCCATGGAGACGCAGTTAGAAGGCGACTGAGTTGTGTTTTGGGATTAGCCAACCCTGACCCGTGACTCTGACACTGAAACCGTCCTTGGAGGGTTTCGGATCAGATGGGA
Source organism: Salarias fasciatus (assembly GCF_902148845.1). Lineage (NCBI taxonomy): Eukaryota > Metazoa > Chordata > Actinopteri > Blenniiformes > Blenniidae > Salarias > Salarias fasciatus. The sequence continues at coordinate 2,588,685 of NC_043758.1, forward strand.
TGAAGACTTCTGAAGACTTCAGACCTTGAATCAGCTTCCTTCATCGGCGCCTTGCTTCGGTCCGTCACAGTAAGATCTGTTTGTAATGTGGCGAAATGTTGAGCTGAAGGTGATCGACACGTTCCAAGCCTCTTTACCTGCTGCTGGCTGAAGTCCTGCGAGTCCAAAACACTTGAACCCGGAGGCGACGTCCCTCCACCGAGGAACCGGGGTCCCTGTTCGTCTCCGTTGACGTGACAACGGTGATTTAAAAGTTGTGTTGGTGCTGTGTTTGACGGGTACCTGACTACTCCTGAAGCGTGTGAACCCAAAGAAGAGTTTACTGCACATTGAATCGCCCTGCAAGGGACAATGAATAAACTGAACTGAACTGAACTGTTTTAATATCGTTTCAAAAATAAACAGTAAAACAAATCAAAAGTACATTTAAAAAAAAAAAAAAACTGGTCAAATTGAGTGTAAAGTGAAGTCTGTGCTTCTTGTTTTTCTCTGCATAACAACATGACGACCATGTTCTCATCGCTCCAAACATATTTAATATCATTGTTTACATTTGTGTTGTTTAAAGACCGTCGGCCAATCAGAGGCGGAGCCGGCCGCGACGTCACGTCGTTAAAATGAAGCTGGCATCGTTTCAGATCACATCAGGAACATTCACACCAGAAAAAACACCAACCAAACTTTAAAAAACGCATCGATGTGCCATCAGACACGATAAATACAAACTCCCCAAGATCCTCGGTTAAAGTGTCGGGAAGCAACTTTCGGCTGTAAACAAGACAATACCGTTGAAACTCGCCCCGTTAGCTGAGGAATGTACCGCGGCTAACGGGGGAGGCAGCAGCGCCTGGCTAACAGGAGGCAGCAACGCTCGGCTAACAGGAGGAAGCGGCGCTCGGCTAACAGGAGGCAGCAGCGCTCGGCTAACAGGAAGCAGTGGTGCTCGGCTAACAGGAAGCAGTGGCGCTCGGCTAACGAGGGAGGCAGCAGTGCTCGGCTAACAGGAAGCAGTGGCGCTCGGCTAACGAGGGAGGCAGCAGTGCTCGGTTAACAAGAGGCAGCAGCAGTGCTCGGCTAATAGGGGGAGCGGTGGCGCTCAGCTAGCAACAGCGCTTGGCTAATAGGGGAGGTAGCAGCGCTTGGCTAACAGAAGGCAGCAGTGCTTGGCTAACAGGAGCCAGCCGCCGTCGTCGGCAAATGGGAGGCAGCGGCGCTCGGCTAACAGAGGAAGCGGCAGCACTCGGCCAACAGGAAGCAGCGGTGGTCGGCTAACAGGAGGCAGCCACGCTCAGCTAACAGGTGACAGCGGTGCTCGGCTAACAGAAGGCAGTGGCGGTCAGCTAACAGAAGGCAGTGGCGGTCAGCTAACAGAAGGCAGTGGCGCTCGGCTAACAGAAGGCAGCGGCGGTTGGCTAACAGGAAGCAGCGGCGCTCAGCTAACAGAAGGCAGCGGCGATCGGCTAACAAGTGGCAGCGGCGCTCGCCTCAGTTCCTCATAACACTTTGCACCAGCAGGTGGCGCAGTGAGTGACTTTCCCTCCACTCCAAGAACAGAAGATGAAGAAGAAAGAAGGAAGTGCAGACTCAGTACGTTAAAACATTTTTCCTCTTCTTTACAGACTCTTGAAGAAAGTTTTCGTCTTCCCTTTAAGGTCCCTGAAGGTCGAAGGTCGTCCTTTAGTCACTCAGTCGGAACTCTTTCAGGTTTCCCGTTTCACAGGAGCAGCAGGCCGAAAGGCTCAAACAAACCAATGATCTTCCCTTTTACAGCTCTCAGGTCAGTTCGTGGCGCCAAGGCAACGCTGTGGCCAGCGATCCGTTTCCAGGACGACTACCTGCTTTCCATTGGCTCAGTCAGATGTCGCTCCACAGGACGGCCCGCCGGCTTTTATCCACGCTGACGACATACTCGCCAGAAGGAGACCAGGAGAGGGCGCTGATGGACGAGCTAAGAGGAGCAGCAGATGTTAGAAGGGCGAGCTTCGTCTTCGCTAAACAGATATTTGATAAATCAGAGTGAAACAAGTCTTCAGTACGGAAAACATTTGGAATCTAGAAAAACAAGCTGACTGGAAGCAAGCGGAGACATTTGGACAGACGTTTGTCTCGATGTGAGGGAGTGAAGTAGATCAATCTATTCCAAATAAAGCAGAGTTCCTTCCACTCAGAGTGCTGATGACTGCTGGAGTTCCTCAGGGAAACGTTCTCGATCCTCTGGACATCTCTCTCTCTGAACTGAAGCCGACCGGTTCCAGACCAGAGGAGCTGATTGGTCCTGGTTCTCATACCTGTGTTTGTCGGAGAGGCGGGTCTCCAGGTTTCCTGAGGAGACGTCCCAAACGTAGACGGCGCCATCTGCTGACCCGACCGCCACGTAACATCCATCGGGACTACAGAGAAGCCGGGAGATACATGCTAACAGATGCTGACGGAACAGAATGCACAGAAACTGGGAGATACATGCTAACGCATGCTAACGGAACAGATTGCGCAGAAACTGGGAGACACATGCTAACAGATGCTAAGGGAGCAGACTGCACAGAAACTGGGAGAGACATGCTAATAGACGCTAACAGAATGAATAGCACAGAAACTGGGAGATACATGCTAGCAGATGCTGACAGACGCTGACAGATGCTAACAGGACGGACTGCAGCTCGCAGGAAGCTTCTCTGTCTGTGGAACATTTGAAAAGCCTGAAGCTCAAGAACACTTTCCTCATGTTCAGTTTCAGTAGCAGTTTCATACTCACACACAACAAATTGTGTGTTTGCGTTTGAGTTTTCAGCTGTGTCATGTTCTGTTGCGGAGTTCCTCAGGGATATGTTGTGGATCCTCTGACGGTTTGTGTTGTGACAGAATGTTAGTGTTTGAGACGTGTCAGGCTCACCTGATGACCGCCTTCGTACTGTCACTGCCACATTTGAAGCCCTCAGCTCTGAGACACACACACACACACACACACACACACACACACACACACACACACACACACACACACACAGAAACCTACAGTCAGTCACTGGATTAACGTGTTCATATTTAAATCAAACACACACACACACACACACACACACACACACACACACACACACACACACACACACACACACACACACACCTGAAGCAGAGCCGCTGCAGGCTCCACCTCCTCAGGTCCTGGATCTGCAGGCAGTCGTCGCGGCAGCAGCTCAGCAGGAGGCGCTGGTCGACCCCGAGGTCAAGCGAAGTGACTTTTCCCTGAGCAGGAAGTTCCTGGATGCAGCCCGCCGCCCTGCAGACGACACAGCTGCTGATCACTGAGTCTGCCCACCAATCAGAGAGCAGCGTGAGGTCACGGTGTGAAAACTGACCAATCAAAGAGAAGCGTGAGGTCACAATATGGAAACTTTTCCAACAACATAGCAGCAACTGAGGGAGATTTGGAGTCACTGTGGTAACAGTCAGGTTCTCAGCTGTGTTCTGATAAATGGTGTTTCCATTGCTTGAACCCGGGAGCAGTGGGCTGACCTCCTCAGCGGTCTGGAACCATTGCCATTCTGTATGTATGCATTTTGACCTACTAGGGCTGCTGTAGTGCAGACGGACTCAAGGCATTGTGGGTAATGTAGCTGATGTTCAGAGTCATCGTTGAGCAAACAGCTGATTCTTCGTGAAAATTCAGTGCTAGTATAGCATTATGTCTCCGTCAGTCATTATTATATGATAGAGCATCTTCCTCCTCTAACATCCAGATTATAGAGCATCTTCCTCCCAGTATGCAGTAATAATAGAGAATAAACGGGAATAACTGTAATCCCTGCGAGCTCCACCTGCTGTCCCACATTCGGATCTTGGAGTCGAAGTGTCCGCTGATGATGAAGTTGTCAGAGGAAACCACGTCGCTGCAGTACGACTTCACTTCCACCTGCCGCACACCTGAGAGGAGAAGACCGCTGTTTAACACACGCACCCAAACGCACACACGCACACACACACTCACACACTCACACACTCACACACTCACACACTCACACACTCACAGGCTTCTCTGTGCAGGTCCCACAGCCGGACAGTCCGGTCGGCGCCACCTGTCACCACCTGGTGGAGACCGCAGAACCTGGCCGCCGTCACCTTCCTGCTGTGACCTGTGAGAGTCACCTGAACCAGAGGGACAGGTGAAAACAGGAGGGACAGGTGAGAACAGGAGGGACAGGTAGAACCAGAGGGACAGGTAGAACCAGAGGGACAGGTGAAAACAGGAGGGACAGGTGAGAACAGGAGGGACAGGTAGAACCAGAGGGACAGGTAGAACCAGAGGGACAGGTGAAAACAGGAGGGACAGGTGAGAACAGGAGGGACAGGTAGAACCAGAGGGACAGGTAGAACCAGAGGGACAGGTGAGAACCGGAGGGACAGGTGAGAACAGGAGGGACAGGTAGAACCAGAGGGACAGGTAGAACCAGAGGGACAGGTAGAACAGGAGGGACAGGTGAGAACAGGAGGGACAGGTAGAAGAGGTAGGACATGTCTCCTGAGCATCAAGGATTCTTTAGCATACGGAAGAGAGAAGTTTGTGTTCTGTTAACTGATGTCTTTCTGCAGAAGAAGGAACAGTGACATCAGAATAAAATCTGTTTACATCTGAGCCAAACCGAGTTAACCTGAACCTGAGCTAACCTGAACCAGAGTTAACCTGAACCTGAGCTAACCTGAACCAGAGTTAACCTGAACCTGAGCTAACCTGAACCAGAGTTAACCTAGACCTGAGCTAACCTGGAACTGAGCTAACCTGAACCAGAGTTAACCTAGACCTGAGCTAACCTGGAACTGAGCTAACCTGAACCAGAGTTAACCTAGACCTGAGCTAACCTGGAACTGAGCTAACCTAGACCTGAGCTAACCTGGAACTGAGCTAACCTGAACCAGAGTTAACCTGAACCTGAGCTAACCTGAACCAGAGTTAACCTAGACCTGAGCTAACCTGGAACTGAGCTAACCTGAACTAACCTGGAACTGAATGAACATGAACCTGAGCTAACTTAAACATGAGCCAACCCTAACCTATCTGGATCTGAACAAACCTGGACCTGAACTAATTCCAACCTAGGCAAACTTGAACCTGAGTTAACCTGGATATCAACTAACCTGCATCGGAACTAACCTTGGCCTGAGTTAAGCTAATCTGAACTAATCTGGACCTGAGATAATCTGAGATAACCTGGACCTGAGTTAACCTGAGCTATCTTCAACCTCAACTAACCTCAAACTGGGCTAACCTGAACCTGACTTAACCTCAGTTAACCTGAACCAGTTGGATAACATTCAAACCAGAGACATGTGCTACGAAGCTGGTTATCGACTTGGGAGTTCATCCAGGTCTAGACTTGGTCAGTGTGCATTCAAATTAAAAAGGGGCGGAGTTTACAGCATCTGACCAATCACAAATCCTGCCTTCCTTAACCATGGAGAAGCAGACAGTTATTCTCCAGGAATATGAAGCATTAAAACATCTTCCAGGACGAAAGCAACACAGTAGCTGCAACATAAACCAGGAAGGAATTCTGGGAGGAAACTGGAGACTCTAAACGTGTTACTTCTACGGAGAACACTCTGATCACTCAGATTCACCTTATGACTTTACACAGAAAATCCAGCTTCATGGTACAGACCGCTAAACCTGAGCTAACCTGGTCCACTTGGACAACATTCAGACCAGGTGACGTGAGCTCAGAGCATGATGGGAAAGTTTGCCTCGGCTACCTTGGGAATGGAGTCATCGAGTCGCCACAGCAGCGCCGACTTATCGTACGACGAAGCGAGAACCCTCGAGCCCTGAAACAGAAACACGCAAGATCAGAATAACTCCATTCATTCAGCGTCAAATTAGCTCAAGTTTACAGGAACTCAGCTTTCGGCAAACTCAGGCTTAAGTTAGCCCAGGTAGAATTTAGCTCAGGATTACATTAGCATGATAGGTTGAGCTAGGGTTGGTTTGACTCAGAACGAGTTTGAATTATCCCAGGTTTGTATTAGCCCAGACTTAAGTTGGCAAAGGTTTGAGTTAACCCAGGTTTGTGTTATCTAGGCTTTCGTTAAACCACGTTTGATTTAGCCCAGTCTTGAGTAAACCCAGGCTTGAGTTAGCCCAGGTTCAGGCTGACCGTGTGGTCGAAGTCGATGCAGGTGATTCCCTCTGTGCTTCCGTCCAGCGTCGCTCTGTGAGTCAGCGACCCTGACGACAGAAGAAGTCACATGTTTAGCATGTGCAGCGGCTAGCATTAATGCTAGTGTTAACACCAGAGTCCTGCACTGGGTCGTCCCCGCAAAAACAGCTGATTTGCGGGTGGTTTTTAAAAGCTTTTTTTTCTCGGGTTCGGATCTGAGTGGGAAAAATAGCTTGCGGGTCGGGTTGCGGGTTGTAGATTGACTCATGAGAATCAATATAAAATAATAATAAACAAAATAAAAACGTTGTGACGTGATCCATCTGCTGCGACTGTCTGCAGCTGCACCGCGGCTCCTCTGCATCCATTTCCGGGCTTTTCAGTGAGTTGAGCAAACTACAGAAAACTATCTTGGTCATTATTTACTCTCTGAGGGTCGCTTCGCTATTTTGTGACAGTCATTGCCTCAGCTGTTCAATCGCGTTTCGCCATCTAATAACACAATTTGTGATTGGACGAGAGCATCAAACCGTCCGCCGCCATCTAACAAGCGCCACTTCCAAAACAGTTAATAGCTATTTAGATATTTGAGAAATGAATGGATAAAACGTACAACTATCACTTTGTAATGTTCCTGAAGTGTTCAAACATTACAGTAATTCCCTGATGGATTACTTTTCTCCTCGATGGATTCTAAATATGTCACGGCTCGTAACTGCTGAACGCCGCTCAAGTCTGGACAGAAAGTAAGTCTATTACACACGTAAAGTTACCTTTAAGAGATTAAAAGTTTAAAAGCATTAAACGTAACAAACGAGTGTTTTTACAGTTGTATGGGAGAAGAACAGCAGGGCTGATGATTCAGGACTGAAGTCAGGCTTTATTGGAAGAGCTGCTTCATTCAGGTGTTATTTAGTCACTGGCAGCTGAACTGTGGCGATGTGCTGTATGCATGCAGACACTGTGACCCAAAATGATTACTTTAAATACGGGTTCCGGGTCGGGCTGCGGGTCGTGTTTCAACGGGTCGGATCGGGTCGCGGTACTCATCGAGCTGATGCGCGGGTTTGCGGTTCGGTTGGGGGTTTGTACGTCCCCGGGTCGGGCCGGGGCGGGTCTTGAAAATCGGACCCGTGCAGGACTCTGGTTAACACTAACGCTAACGCTAATGCTGACATGCTAACACTGACCTGTTCGAACCTCCCACAGCTTGAGGAGCCGGTCAGTTCCTCCGGTGGCCACCAGGGCGGAGCTGGAGCTGAAGCGCACTGCGTTAATGCCTTGATCATGAGCCTCCTGACACACACACACACACACACACACACACACACACACACACACACACACATACACACACACACACACAGTTATTTGATAATAATGTGTAAGAAGCTAATTAAAGTTTATTTATGTGGAACCTTTCTCAGATAAAGATCACAAAGTGTTAAACAACAATAGAAGCAGACAAGTCAGTAATAGTACTAGTAGCTACCTAAAGTAGTTGGTTGTACCTAGTAGAACACATGGTAGTAATAGTTGGTAGTAGTTAGCAGTGTTGAGTAGAAGTAGTTAGAAGGGTTAGGGCTAACTAGTTATGAGACGGCAGCAGTAGTTGGTACTAGTTTGCAGTAGTCATTTTGTTAATTAGCTGAAGGTACCAGATGTTAGTAGTAGTTAGCCGTAGTCAGCAGGAGTTAGTAATAGTCAGTAGAAGTTAACAGCAGTTAGCAGTAGTTAGTGGTAGTTTTCAGTAGTTAGTCGCGGTTAGCTGTCATACCAGGACGTGGAGCGCTCTTGCAGGGACTCTGGCTGAGTAACAGATCCTGGCAGGAAACACAAGATCCTCATGTCGGCTGCAGACCGAGTGGCCCCGCCTCTTCCTGCTGACATCACACATCCATAACGCCACAGAAGGCTGTGATTGGTGGAGAGCTGTGACATCACTGATGACAGAGAAAGAGACTCACTCGAAAAGTTCCTTCAAGGACGAGAAAATCCTCGGAGACGAGACGGACGCAGACCTGGAACACAACGTCACAACTATGTCAGAACGTCGGTACTTATGCGACTGTGTCTCCATGAGAACCACGTCAGGTCTGCATTAGAACCACATCGGTTAGCAATTAGAACTGCCTCAGTTCTGCATTCAAACCACGTCAGGTATCCAATAAAACCATATCAACACTCCGTGAGAACTTCACCATTTTCCTCAATGTTTTGTCTGTGTGTCTGTGATGCGTTCGTGTTCCACCTGAAAAGCCGGATTCTGCGGCCGTCACTCGGTTCTTCCAGCGTTTCGGGTTTTGGAGAAGTCGATCTCGAAGTCGGAGCACTGGACGAGCTGAAGGGACAAAACAAGGAGAGATTAAAAAAACAAAAATAACAAGCCGTGACACAGACGAAAGTCTGAGTCCATCAAGGTGATGTCATCGTCAGCTGACCTCACCTGTCCTCGGTGACCTTTGACCCTTCTGCGGTCAGCTCCTTCCTCAGGTCGGCTCGAGCTCTGCGCAGAAACAGCATCACATAGGAAGTGTTCCGGGACGGACTGAGGAATGCTGGAGTCGACACAGCTCTGGAGCGAATCCTGGGGTTAGCTGGGGAATGATGGGGCATGATGGGGTGCCCCTGGGTATCTGTAGGTATCTCATGGTATGTCGGGGTATTTCGAGGTAGTTGTAGTGCCTCAGGTATTTTGGTGTACCTCTGGATATGCTGGTTTATGCTGGGGTACGTGGGGTACGGTGGGTTATGTCTCGGAATGTTGGGCTACTTCGGGAGAAGTGGAATTTATTGGGGAATATCAGGGAACTTCGGGGCACACTAGGTTATGTTGGGTTATGTCGGAGTACCTAGGGGTACGTTAGGAATGCCGGGGTACCTGGAGCGGCGCTCGTTGTGGATGTTCATGCGGGCCGCCGCCTCCTTCTTCAGGTGGATCATGTCCTCCAGCAGGGTTCCTCCTCGCAGGTTCTCCTCCCTCAGCCTGGACTCCACTTCCTTCTGACGCTCCAGCAATTCGTCGTACTCCACCTTCAGCGCCGCGTTCTGCTCCTCCAGCTGCTCCACCCGCTGCTGCAGCGCCTGCTGCACACCAAGCGCTCCCTCCAGCCGCTGCCGCTCCTCCATCAACCTGGGGGTGAAGTCAGAGGGGTGTGTGTGTGTGTGTGTGTGTGTGTGTGTGTGTGTGTGTGTGTGTGTGTGTGTGTGTGTGCGCGTTTGTGTGTGTCTCACCTGGAATTTTGCTCGTCCACAAGACATTGTTTGGTTTTCAGCTGCTGCTGGCGTTCAACCACTTGATAGGCCAACTGGAAGGACAGAGATGAACAGTAACCAAGCAACCAATCAGCCAACCAACCTCCCAAGCAACCAAACCAACCAGCTCATTAACCAGCTAACCAACCAACCAACCAACCAAACTAACCAACTCATTAACCAGCTAACCAACCAACCAACCAACCAACCAAACTAACCAACTCATTAACCAGCCAACCACCCAAGCAACCAAACTAACCAGCTCATTAACCAACCAACCCAAACTAACCAAGTCATTAACCAGCCAACCAACCAACCAGCCCACCAACGAACCAAACTAACCAGAAAACCAACCAACCACTCAAGCAACCAAACTAACCAACCAGTCAATCACCCAAGCAACCAAACTAACCATCTAACTTACCAGCCAACCAACCAACCAACCAACCAACCAAACCAGAAAACCAACCAACCACCTGAGCAAACAAACAAATCAACTAGTCAATCAAACTAACCAGTCGCCTAACCATCCATCCAACCAACCAAGTAACTAAACTAATCAACTAGTCAATCAAACTAACCAGTCAACCAACCAACCAAATAATTAAACTAACCAACTATTCAATCAAACTAACCAACCGACCACCAAAGCAAGCAACCACAATAACCAACCAACCAAAACACAAAAAACAGCAGCAGGTGTTATAACCAAGGTTAACCAGCTGGTTTGTTTGAAAATGTTCTCCTTCACCAGAAGTCAGCTAGATAAAATCACACAAACTGGCAGTGCTGCCACACTAGTTAACATTGGTTTGGTGAGTCCTCTTCAGAACCGACGGTGTCAACTGAACTCTGTTAACCAGCTGCTTCCATTAACCCTTATTTGTCTGGTCAGTGTCAGTGCATCTTCAGTTAACTGGTTGGTTTGTGGCTTGCTTCAGTTAAACTAGCTGGATTATGATAATTATAACCATAGTTAAAGCAGCTAGTTTCAGTTACTTTGTGGTGCACCGACAAGTGAATAGGGCAAATGGTTAACTGTTGTGTCAACCAGCTGGTTGTATTAACCTGTAGGCTGAGTTAACCAGCTGGTTAGTTTAACCTGTAATTTGTGTTAACTGGCTGGTTGAGTTAACCAGCTGGTTATCGCCGCTCACCTCTCCACTGGTTTTCTTCAGCAGGTGGTTCTGATGCAGCAGACCTGTCAGCGAGCTGCTGTCAGCCAACGGATGTCTGGGTGCACAAAACAAACGCACCTCAACAACAGCACAGGTCCAGCACAGGGCCCCGGAGGAGCAGGTCTGGACGGGACGGGACGGGACGGGGCGGGGCGGGGCGGGGGGGGGGGGGGGGGGGGTAACCTGAGGTGAGCCGAGGTTACCTGGTGGTGATGTTCAGGATTCCAGAGGTCAGACTGGTTTTTTCTAGCAGCCGAGAGTCTGTGAAGGAGAAAAAGAAATCAGGAGCAGAATTCAGACAGGAGCGTCACAATCAAACCTGAACCGAGACCAGAACCGAAACCAGAACCGAATCTTGGACCTCAGACCAAACAGTCTCTGCTGCCCCCCAGTGGACAACAGCACCAGACCATCTTCCTCAATTTCTTAGAGGAAAAGTAACAAAAAAGTCTAAACCAGCTTAAGATCTGACCCCCATTCCCTTGAGCGAACTGCCCCCTCCCTTAAATTGCCCCTGTGGTTTGCCCTCCTCAGTGATTTTTCTGCCCCCCCCTCTCGCGGCTGAAACCTTCCGGGTCTCCGTACAGAAGCGGATCAGGTCCTGGAACATGACGTGCTGGTTCCGGTCCCGGTGCTTGAGCTGACAGATGATGTGGTCCCTCCAGGGCTCCGCAGACCTCCGGATCCCGGTCTGGATCCCGGTCTGGATCCCGGCTCCGACTCGGCGGGCGTCGGCCGCCGCAGCGGCCATGTTGGTCCGGGCAGTCCGGGCGGACAGTCCGGGCAGCCTCACGCTGCTCCGCGCGGACAGACGCTCCCCGCCGGCCCGCAGTCAGCGGAGGGTCCGAGGCGGGGCTTCAGCCGCCATGTTGTTGCCGATGTTTTTCTTCTTCTTTTGTTTTTCTCTAACTTTTTTCTTTCCGGACGTTAATCGGGTGGGGGCGTGGCTTAGACGCCATGCACCAATCACTGCACGGTGCGCACGACTTCCTGTTTGACATTCACTGAGACACGCCCCTGACGGTGACGTCATCAGACACCGCAGGCTTCGGTAGACGAAACAAAAACGAAAGAGAAACTTGAACGAGGCTGAAGGGAGAAGTTTATCTGATGATCAGACATTTATTGACCTCAGTTCAGGCAAACATTACATGCTTACACTAAAGAAAAAAAGTGTCTTAGCTTTGTGAAAAAGTTCTGAAATTAAGAAAACTTTTTAAAAATTAAAAAAAAAGAAAACAGGTTTTCTTTTTTTTTTTAATTTTTATTCTATTTTACAAATTCCACATGTACATATACAGCCGTCCTCAGGCGGTGTTGTCCTGCAGCTGACCACTGGGGGCGCCGCAGTCCACCGGCTCCGAGGCACCTTGGTCCAGATCGCGGAGCAGGGCGAGGACGGACGCCGTGCGGCGGAGCCACGGTGAACCGGCGGGCGAAGACGCTCCCAGCTGGAAAACGTTTGTCAGGATAAATGATCTGTGTTAAAAACTCTACGTTTTAATTCCTCTCGGGAATCGAACCTGTTGAAAAATGTGGCGCGCTCGTCGGGCGGTCGCCTTCAGCTCCTCCATGACCTGTGCAGCCTGCAGCAGGAGGCCCTGGTGCTCCTGGTGCTCCTCCTCCTCCTCGTTGTAGCAGGCGGGGTTATCAGCCAGAGGAGGGCAGGGTCTGTCTGTCAGAGGCGAGGAGGTGGGCGGGGCCAAGATAGACCAATCAGCAGCTGAGAAATCATCTGTTTAAGAAATCACATTCCCCTTCATCAGATTCTACAAATCAGACTTTGTTCCCTGAAACAAACAGATCCTGAGATGTTTACCTGAAACTCAACCTGTCTGTTTAACCCATGTTTACCTGGTTAAGCATGTTAGCCGTTACCGTGGCGATTGACCCGGTCAGAGCAGAACGCGGATGGGGAACTTGTTTACATGATCCTTAAGGTGTTTGTTGACAGGATATTCGTACCTGTCGAGCAGCTGCTGATGTCCCCGGCGATGAGGGGCGGGGCTGTGGGGGCGGGGCTTGGGATCAGGGTTTGGTCTTGATTGGTCAGAGTGACGTCGACGCTGCCGACCTCGTCCGGTGACCTCGCGTGAGAGGTCACGACCTGCCGTCTGTAACCGGGCGACAGCAGGTTACACTCCGTCCTCCGTGACGACCCCCGCCGAGGGACAGAAGCGGAGGTCAGAGGTTACCTGCATCTGTCCTGGAAGCGGGACAGGAAGCGGGTGGAGACGCTGAGGCGGGGGTTCAGGAAGTGCAGCTGATCCGGCGACTGCAGGCTCCTCAGGTCGGTGTCAAACTTCTCTGTGGGGTCAGAGGTCGGAGGTCAGCAGGAGGAGGAGGAGGAGGAGGAGGAGGAGGAGGAGGTGTGGCGTTTACCGTCGCTCAGGCTGGAGGTCAGAGTGTCTTCACAGCCGTCGTCCAAACTGTCCAGAGAGCTGCTGCCACTCAGAGAGCCTCCGTCTGCTGGAGCGGGGAAACGCGTCACGCCGAGCGCAGGTCTGCGGCCCGGAGCGGCCGCGAAGCCCGCAGCGTACTAGAGCGCCCACCGGATGCGGCGCTGCGTCACCGCACTCCGCCTTTTGACCAGAGCTGCGCTCAGCGCATGCGTGGGATTATGTTTCCATGACGATCTCCATGGAAACATGTTTGAACTTTATACCGCTACAATTTCCTGACCACTCACGTCGAGTGTTCTCCTTCCTGCTGGTGTCTTCATGAACAGGATGACTGGTGTCAGAGAGGACTTAGTGCTCTTGCTCCTCCAGGATCAGTTTCTCTTCGTCCACCATGCTGCTCTCCAGTAGTCAACTTTTGTAGTAAATTGTTTGATAAACCGGATGTTGGACTCTTTTGCTTTCCTGTTGCTGCTTTGACATTATGGGAAATTGACTCCAGCTCCGCTGCGCCTCCGGCAAAAACAGACCTGGACGGCGGGCGGACGCGCGACGCAGCCTCGCGCAGGCAGAGGGCGCTCTGCTGCGACTTCAGTGACTTCAATGGGTGTGTAAGTGCTGCGTGAGGGCTGCGACCTGCGCGCCGCCGTTCCGCAGGATGTGGGCGCTGGCCCTTCGGAGGACCGCCGCCCACCTCCGCCCGGGGCCGCGCACGGCGCCGCCCGCTATGGGGAGACCGCAAAACCGGCGCTCACCGTCGTCCTGCGACCGCTCCAGTCCTCCTGTGGACTCGTCAGAATCTGAACTCTGCTGACAGCTGCAGGACGGACAAGAGGGACAAGAGGGACAAGAGGGACAAGAGGGACAGAGTCAGAACCAAGCAGGACACGGGAGGACCGGTCGTCTGTCTCACTGTCCCCCCTCCAGCAGGGACATCAGGTCCAGTCAGGGTCCGGTTTCTGCAGTCTGGGAGGACAGGCGGCCCACAGAGACCAGAGACAGACGAGAGCTCACCTGCGGCTGCTGGGGGTCCCCGGGTGGATGATGAAGGTGCTCTGATGTCCAGGGTCAGTCTGCAGCACCTGAGGACCGCACAGACCAGCAGAGACCAGCAGAGTCCGCATCAGGCCCAGACCAGCAGGGTCCAGCATTGCACGGCAGACTCACCTGGTCCAGGTCAGCCAGCAGGCTGTGAGGGTGGAGCAGCTCCTCCTCCTCCTCTTCCTCCTCCTCCTCCTCCTCCTCCTCCTCCTCCTCCTCCTCCTCCTCCGCTGGGCAGACTGAGGAGGAGGAGTAGACCACGGGGCTGTCCACTGACCTCACCCACCGGCATCGAACCTGCTGACGCTCCGGGTCCGGCCAGGGGGTGAAGGGGGAGAGTGTGCCGTCCGCAACCTGCACACACACACACGCACACACACACATGAGTGTGGGAGGGGCTGGAGGGGCGGAGCCTCGTGAGGAAGCACTGACCAGCCTGTGGAGCCAGTGAGGAAGGCTCTGACGGTTCTGGAGGTTCTGCTTCCGCTCAACGTCTGAAACAGAAGAGGTGGTCGGTGTTTACCAACGTTACCGGGCCGGCGGGGCGACGCCGGGCCAGAATCAAACTCACCTGACGCAGGCTCAAACCGGCGTGGAGTCTTGACTCCTCCCCCTTCCTCCTCCTCCTCCTCCACCGGGTGAGGCAGCTGATGGGGGACGATGAAGGTCTCCCTCCTGGAGCAAGAAGCAACCATCCCACTGAGCTCAGTGTGTGTGTGTGTGTGTGTGTGTGTGTGTGTGTGGCCGGCCTCTCACCTGATGTGCTGCTGGTCAGCAGGTGCAGCGACGGATCTGAGGCCCCGCCTCTTCCTCATGGTGCTGCTCATCTGATGGTCCAGCTGCCACACAAACACACAACTGGACACAACACACACTGTGTCACTCTCACACACACACACACACACACACACACACACACACACACACACACACACACACACACACACACACACACACACACACACGACAGTCCTACCTGTCGCCCGACACAGTGACCAGGTGTCTGCAGTCCTCAGTGAACCTCATGCAGGTGACGACCTCTGAGGACACACACACACACACACTTGTATGCCTCCCAGACAGTATGTCTCTCTCACCTGAGAGTGTGTGTGTGTGTGTGTGTGTGTTTGTGTGTGTGTTTGTGTGTGTGTGTGTGTGTGTGTGTCTCACCTGAGTGTCCCCACAGCGTGCTCACACACTCTTCTGACTCGGAGTCGAAAATGTTGATGCTTTTATCAGAACAGCTGGTGGCGAAGAACGAACCCGAGGAGTCGACCTGAACCTGAGGAGGAGGAGGAGGAGGATGAAGAGGAGGAGGAAGAGGATGAAGAGGAGGAGGAAGAGGATGAAGAGGAGGAGGAGGATGAAGAGGAGGATGAGGAGGACGAGGAGAAGGAGGATGAAGAAGAGGAGGATGAAGAAGATGCGGGGGAGGATGAAAGGGAGAATGAAGAGGAGGAAGATGAAGAGGATGAAGAGGAGGATGAAGAGGGAGAGGAGGATGAAGAGGAGGATGTTACCTTCAGCAGGGATCCGTTGTTTCCTGATGAGCCTCTCAGAACCTTCTTCAGCTTCCCTGTCTCCACAGTGTAAACCCTGAGAACACAGAACAGGTCAGCCCCACCAGCCCCGCCCCTCATTAGCCCCGCCCCTCCCCCCTCAGCCCCGCCCCCTCACCGGACGGTCCGGTCCTGACAGGCCACGGCGGCCTGCCTCTGCAGCAGGTCCATGTCGTTCAGACTGATCTTCTCCTTCACCTGGTGACTGCGAGAGAAGCGAGCCCTGCCCGACACCTGAGGAGCGCACACGCACGCGCACACACACACACACGCACAGGCGTGTGTCTCAGTTTTTTTAACACCACTCTTAGCCTGAGCGGCAGTCGGAACGGAGAGCAGAACCTGAGCAGCCGTCTGGAAGTACAGACTCTTATCAGCTCCACAGCTCACCAGGCTCAGCCCGGGGCCAGCGTCTGCAACACACACACACACACACACACACGAGCCTCACACACCGACTCGTACCCACGGCGAGACGTCCTGCCGCGGGGTTCGAACCTGTGAACTTGACTGCAGTGACGGCGGCGGAGTGGTCGCTGAGGGTCTGCTCCACCCTGAAGCCGTTCTCCATGTTGAAGACGTGGACGAGCCGATCCCTGCTGCCCGAGGCCAGCAGCCGGAGCCCTGACACACACACACACACACACACACACACACACACACACTTGTCTCCAGCCGTGTTGCCGTACCTGAAGCAGACAGGCAGCTCAGAGCAGTCCTCACCTGAGGACGGCGGCGAGAAGTCCACACAGAGGACCTCCGAGTCGTGAGCTTCGATGATCACCAGCTGGTCCAGGGAGGCCAGATCAAAGACCCTGCGAACACACACACACACACACACACACACACACACAGATCAGTCGAGCAGGGTGTGCGTGCGTGCGTGCTTGTGTGGCAGCTCACCTCAGGTTTCCACAGCGGTCTCCTGCAGCCAGGTGTCGTCCATCAGGACTGATCCTCAGAACTCTGATCCCCGCCTTCCCATCAGCCCCTGCCGCCTTCCCATCAGCCCCTGCCGCCTTCCCATCAGCCCCTGCCGCCTTCCCATCAGCCTGCAACTGGTCACCGACGTACAAGACCCTCAGCAGGTCCTGACACACACACAGAGAGACACACACACACACTATGATAATATCCAGGAACGCTGAGCACTCAGGACTGCTCCTGTTCTGAAACACTGAGTGCGTCCACTGCTGTGTTTTTTTAACGTCAGCAGTTGTCACCAGCAGGGGGCCCCAGTGAGACCGGTGCAGTGGCTGCAGGTTCCAGATGTTCCAGAGCAGTCCTGCTGGGATCTGACCTGCACCCTGCCATTTTATCGCTGATGATTTGAACAGTGAAGTGAAGTCCAGCAGCTCCACTTTTAACCGGAACAGTAAAGAGGAACGGCCTCCCTCCGAGGAGAAACGACACCATCAGAACTTTAACACGAAGCTGCAGGAGAGCTGGGAGGAGGTGGAGGGAATCGAAACCAACTGTTCATTAGGACATTTTACAGCAACAACTCAAAATGTATGAGAACGCGGATAAACAGGCCTGAACTTCCCACTTCTCCAAACTGATCTCAGACCATAAAAACCCCCGGTTCCTCTCCTCCTTCTAAAACCTTTGCATGGATTCTTTGAGGAACAGATTTTAAATATCATGAACTGCTCTCTTCAGACGGGTTTCTACGGCGGCGGGGAAGCCTCTTCTGAAGAGGAGCAATTTACACCCTAACGTTCTTAATAACTACAGACCTGAATCCAACTCACCATTTTTAAGTAAAGTTTTAGAAAGACTGGTTTTTAAAGGAATACTCTGAACATTTTGGACCCACGCCCTTTCCCTATCATTGACAAAGTGAGACAAGCTCATAAATACCTTTTTTTGTGTCTCTGCGCCCAGTGGCTGGATCCCAGCTGTTAGCATCGTAGTTAGCTTAGCTCAATTGCTGGCGGTGAATGGGAGACAAAGGCGGACTGACGAAGGTGGACAAAATCCTCCTTCCAGTGGTCCAGGGGACGGCGTATTAGCACGTGAAGTAAATCCCAATGGTTATAAAACATTTTAAAAGACGTGTTTTCTTTTCTTTATTTCTTATTGTTTTCTTCCATTTTAATAAACACACACGAACATGAACAGAAAATAAAAAATGGGTACTGTCTCACATTATGAAAAAGAGGAAAAATAATGGAATTAAACAAATTAAACAAGACTGCATTTGGACCATGGGGGTCAAGTCCGATTCAGTCTTCTCCTGATCCTTTTTTTGTAAGCATGTCATTTAGACCAGCGTTTTTCAAAGATGTAGCCACGAAGTTGTAGATAAAAAGTCAGCCTCTCCATTAAGTAAACGTCTTCAATGATTTCCAGCCATTGTTCCACTTCTGGGGGATCCTTTTTAAGCCAGTTCCTTGTTATCGCTTTCTTGGAGGCCATTATAAGAATTTTCAAAATATATTTATCTTCTCTTCTAGTCTCTGGGGGAAGCAAACCAAGTACAAAAATCATAACATCCTTTGGAACATTATAAATCAAAATGTCATCAACTATTGAAAAAACATTGACCCAAAATTGATTTAAGTGAGTACAAGACCAAAAAATATGAGCGTGATTGGCACCAGTGACCCCACACTGTCTCCAACATTGTTGATTGAGCCCCTTAAATTTGTTAGTGGTGTGAGGAGTTATAAAGAACCGTATTAAACTTTTCCACCCAAATTTCCTCCACCTTTTAGAACTTGTAGATGTATGTTGTGTGGAGCACATTGCAAGCCAACCCTGACAATGTGATGTTTAGTTCCGTTTCCCATTTTGATTTCACATAAAATGTATCACTACCATTTTGTTCTTGCAACCCTCAATAAAGTTTTGAAAAAAACGTGTTTTCTTTTCAATCAGTTAAAATAACGTTTTGATACACGCAGACCTGCGCATGCGCAGTGCTCCGCGGAAGGATATACCGGCGCACAGCAGTAGAAGCCATAGACTCAGCCGCTGTGCGCCGGTACAATGGGGGAAATAAGTATTGAACGCATTAACTGTTTTGTCATTACATTTATTTCCAAAGATGCAATTCATGTGACATTTCTTCCAGACACTGGTATTAACTCAAATAATCCACACATGAAAAGAAATCACAACATTCAAATCCATAAATAGTGATTATGTGGAATTAAGTGCAATAACACAGGAAAAAAGTATTGAACACACCATGGGAAAGCTGTATAGTTTGTCAAGGAAAGGCACCATACCATCTCACACCTGAAAGTAATTAGTTTTTGTACTTCCTATAAGTGCAAACCAACATCAGCTGGGTTAGTGCTAATTGATGGCCCTATAAACAGGTTGTTTTTTCACCAAGTAGTCAAACAAGACACATCTCATGATGGGTAATAGCAAGGAGCTCTCTCAAGACCTTCGCAGCCTGATTGTTGCTCAGCATCAGAATGGAACTGGTTACAGACTTATCTGAAAGAATCTGAGTATTCCAGAAAGCACCGTTGGGGCCATTATCCGCAAGTGGAAGAAGCATCACCTTATCATCAACAGGCCGCGCACAGGAGCTCCTCGCAAGATTTCTGACCAGGGAGTCAGAAAGATGGTCAGAAGAGTTCTCAAAGAGCCAAGGACCACCCGGAAAGCACTCCAGCAAGACATGGAGGCAGCAGGTACAAGTGTTACAGAGAAAACGATAGGCAATGCACTCCACCGCCATGGCCTCTATGGACGCTCAGCCCGCAAGACTCCGTTCCTCAAAAAAAGGCATGTTGAAGCTCGTCTAAAGTTTGCTAAACAGCATCTGGATAAGCCTGTGGAATACTGGGAGAATGTTGTCTGGTCAGATGAGACCAAAATTGAACTTTTTGGCTGTCATACTACACACCATGTTTGGAGGAGAAATGGCACTGCACATCACCCAAATAACACTATACCAACAGTGAAGTTTGGTGGTGGAAACATCATGGCATGGGGTTGTTTCTCATCTCGTGGTACTGGCAGACTTCATATAATTGAAGGAGCAATGAATGGAAACATCTATCGGCAAATTCTTGAGATGAACCTCCTGCCATCCACCAGGATGAAGAAGATGAGACGGGGCTGGACCTTTCAACAGGACAACGATCCGAAGCACACGGCAAGTTGACTCTCGAATGGTTTAAAAAAAAGAAAATCAATGTGTTAGAATGGCCCAGTCAATCACCTGACTTAAATCCGATCGAACATTTGTGGAAAGAACTAAAGATAAGGGTTCACCAGAGGGCACCAAAGAATATTCAGGATTTGAAGACAATCTGTGCGGAGGAATGGGCAAAAATCACACCTGAGCAGTGTGGGCGATTAGTTCATACATACAACAAGCGTCTGGAAGCAGTCATTGCAAACAAAGCCTTCTCCACAAAGTATTAAACGAGTCTCAGATAGTGTGTTCAATACTTTTTTCCTGTGTTATTGCACTTAATTCCACATAATCACTATTTATGGATTTGAATGTTGTGATTTCTTTTCATGTGTGGATTATTTGAGTTAATACCAGTGTCTGGAAGAAATGTCACATGAATTGCATCTTTGGAAATAAATGTAATGACAAAACAGTTAATGCGTTCAATACTTATTTCCCCCATTGTATATCCTTCCGCGGAGCACTGCGCATGCGCAGTGCTCCGCGGAAGGATATACCGGCGCACAGCAGTAGAAGCCATAGACTCAGCCGCTGTGCGCCGGTATATCCTTCCGCGGAGCACTATGGTTGTGCAGATCTGTGTGTATCAACATATTATTTTAACGGATTGAAAAGAAAACACATCTTTTAAAATGTTTTATAAGCATTCAGATTTAGTTCACATGCTAATACGCTGTCCTCTGGACCACTGGAAGGAGGATTTTGTCCACTTTCATCAGTCTGGCTCTGTCTCCTCTTCACCTCCACACTGTAACAAATTTCTGTAAATTTACAGTGAATTTACAACAGTGTCTTACTGTTTTTTATTATAATTGTGAAAGTACTGTTAAATATCCATCCACAGCATGTAAATTAATGGTAAAATCAGTCAGTTAACAATAACAGTAGATCACTGTAATTTAACAGTATAAAACAGTATTTTCTGTCAAGCGGTGGAGATGGGCGCCATATTCCTTCACAAGTCGTGTCACTATCCATCAGCATCTTACGGATAATTATGGACTTATGTTTCTGTTTTGATGCCACACTTCATTATTAATCAAACTTTTCACATTACTCAAGTTATTTTTGAGTGAGAAGACGTGACAGGATATTCCTGAACCTGACTTTGGACAGCACGACTTCTTCATCATTCAAGCTCTCCATGTGGACTTCAAAGAGGTAAACTTATTTTTAATCTCAAACTACTGTCAGTGTCCAGGATTGTTTGTCTGCATGATTATTGAACAGTTGACATTATAAATAATAGCCTATTGTATTTCATTAGGTCTGTTTCACCTGGTCAGGCTGCTCAAGTTGGCAAAGCAAGCTCTGTAACTCAGCCCAAGTAAGAGGAAACCTCCCTCCCTAAACTGTAACGACAGATTAACCACTCTCTCCTTGGTCTCTTGCTGTTTTCTCTTCTCCACACGTTTTATTTTCTCTCTCCCTTGAAAAGTTTATTGCTCTGGCCCTTTTCTGTCCCCTCATACTTATACTTCTTTCTCTCCCTCCACTAGTCTCTTTCACATTTTTATATTTTACCAGTGACGTTGTGTTGCTAATTTTTGTTTGTTTTACAGGCACAAGTCGCCGGTGATGGAGGACGTCCGGCCAAATGCTGCAGTCAAGTACTCTCACTGTTCACTCTGTCTTTCTCTTTCTCTTCCCTTTCTCCACTTGTTATTGTTCACATCTACATGTACAAAAGACTTGTTCACCAGCTGGACTGTTCTGTTTCACAGTTCTTGATGTTATTTTAATGCAGTGTCTGAATTTATGCTCATTAGTAAAATCTTTCATTGAGGGTTTTATTATGGATAATGTCTTCCAAATAGGTAATGGAATACCTTTTCTTTTTGTAGTACAAATGTTGTAAATGTTATTAGTATTATACAGTCTGCGGAGGGTTTGTATTAAAGTACAACAATGTTATGGAAAATACATTCTCCTGTGTTTTATACCTGGGGGTCTCAAACTTGCTACTTAAAGGTCTGATCTGATTTTTATTCAAGTTCAGAGTTCAGGAAGGATTGGCAATAACATCTTATCAACATTAAATCAGCTCACTTAGGATTATTCTGGAAAACATCGTTAGTGTGAGCGCTCTGTTCTGTCAGTTCTTGATTCTTGAAAACAGCATCAGAGTGAGAGGTCGTTGCATTGTTCGCTCTCTCCTCCGTCTCCTCCGCTAGCTTAACCTGCTACTTTTATTCAGTTGATTGGACGCGTTTGTGATCGGCTGGTAGAAGCACAAGCCAAGAAGGTGCACAATTTAAGTGAAATAAAATAAAAGTAATGTCTTCGGTGTTAATAGTAGGACTTGTGGATGTTACCTGCTGTGGTGACAAACATGAGGTATGGATGGACATGTTTCCAGGTTGAGTCCAGAATTTCAAAAGCCCTGTATGATGTTATAAGCTACTTTTTTAATTTGTGGGGATTTGTAAAAATTAAATGTAAAATAGCAGATTTATTATGCTTTGTGAAAAAACTGGTTGTATACTAAAATGACCATAACACAGTTATCTTACTGTGATTTACTGTAATCCAAGATACAGTAGTATACTGCTAAAATAAATAACAGTACATGCACTGTAAAATTACCACCCACCCACTGTTATCCTACTTTAATATACTGTAATTCAAATACAGTACTATACTGTGAAATTAAATTACAGTAGGTGCATTGTAAAAAAAACAGTAAATTACTGGCGTCCTTGCTGCCAGTATTTTACTGTTTTTTTACAGTGAAATTCTTTACAGTGCAGTAATTGAGCTAAGCTAACTACGATGCTAACAGCTGGGATCCAGCCACTGGACGCACAGACACAAAAAAGGTATTTATGAGCTTATCTTAGGGCTGTGTTCACACCGAGTTGAGTCGAGCCAGGACCCCTACTGGGAAGTGTGAATTAGTAAATCAGCCTCCTCATAAATAACTGAATGGTGTTCTCACCGTCAAACCGAAGGGGCGTCAAACCAGACAGAAGCAAGTCGGTGCCGGAAGGAAACGCAATACGTGTCCCAAAATAAGTGATTTAGAAATAAAAGCTGTGTCGTGTTTTTGCCTTAATATTCTATTTTTCTACTTCTTCTAGAATACAGAACAAACAACATGATGCAGTCATTATATGCTTTAGAAGAATAAACGGTTTTGTACCTCGTCACTGCAGGAAAGTCAAACAGCTCCAAAATTGCATAAAACAGCTCTCTGAGCAGCTCTGTGTTGCCAGATTGGGCAGGTTTCCACCAAATCAAGCTTCTTTTTTGAACACGTCTGACGGGTTGATGAAATGATGTGTTTATGAAGTTTTTTTTTTTTTAATTACACAAATACGGTTTTAACGTGCATTTTCAACCGAGATGGCGGTTTGGCTACTTTCTATTGCGTTAAACAGGTTTATGGCACGAGAGCGACATATCTGGCAACCTCCTCCAGCGGACTGCAGAGGCACCGCAGACGGTGCTGCGGTGATTCCGTTCTGCAGACGGAACGCAGCCAGAAGAACGGTGGTTCTGTTGGACATGATTTTTCTGCAGGCCGTACAAATCGCCGACTTTCAGAAGGAAGACCGGCTCTCCTCTCCGCCGTGCTCGACGTGCGCGCTCAGAATAACAGTTCGTGTCGTGCGCTACGGAAGCCTCACACGGACAAAAGTGCGGCAAACGAGGAAAGCTGGCTGGACCCGGGAGCGACCGTGTTCTCACCGCATCTACAGCCGGGCCGACCTCGGACCTCCTCCTCCAGGCGGCCCCGGCTCCACCCACAAGCAGGTCGCTCCAACGTGAAAAACGTGTCACACTGTGGCTTGTTTTTTTTTCATGTCCAGATTGCGTGATTGCGATGTTATCTTGACCTGCTGCTTGTTTTGGTTTTTTTTTTCCTCATATGCAGTCCCTTTAGCGAACGCATCTTGAAGGGACGTCTGACTGCTGCTGCAGATTGAGCTGTGGATGTGGAGGGTGTGGATCTTAGTTTATGACATTCCTGGTACTCTAAAACCTGTTTTCGGCTAAGGTGGTGAAGCTAACGGCTAGTGTTAGCACCGCAGGCTACCACTTCTGCTTGACAGCATTTGCAAAAGATAGTTGTTTGATCCATGTCTGACCTTTTAAAGCCAAAAAACTTCCAAACCACAGACGTGGCTCCTCCTTTTGTTATTACCGTATTGGCCTGAATATAAGACGACTCCGATTATAACACAACCCCTATTTTTCAAAGATCATTTTGTGAAAAAAAAAAAAAAATGCTGAAGACAGTAAGGTCACTCATAAAACAACTTTTTATTATATAATTATTATAAACTCAAAAACTCACAACTGAGATAACATTTCACGAGATACAAAATGAAAAAATATTACTACAGTATTGAATAAAAATATATTCTCTTTCTCAAAATAAGAAACAATAAGCAACAAATAAGAAGCCTCAAGGGGTCAAAACTGCATAAATGATGTAAATAACTTCCCAGTTCCTTCAGCTGAATCAGGCTCTGGTGGTGGACATTCCGTCTTTCCGTTTTTCAGTGACGTATTCACTCACCCTTCTATCAGTCTCTCTGAAGCGTCGCTCTCAGGACCACGGAAAGCTTTTCTCATAGCGTTAGCATCTGTAGTGTTTTTTCTGTGCTCTCCAGTAAGAACGAGGCTCTGCTCCACCAGATCTCCTGGCGGCTTGGCAGTAGTTTGATGACTCTGCTGCGTTGATCACCATCAGTTTAAAGTTGGTATCATAACTTCTCCTCTGTTGTTGCTCAGTTGTCCAGCGTTCAGCCCCTTTGTTCCAGATGATCCGCCATTTTTCATCAGATCATTTGACCTCATTTCATCGCTCCACTCGCTCGCGTATTGACCATCTACCGTAAGTCCGCGATTATAACACGACCCCACTTTTGAGGATGCAATTTCTGAAAAAAAAACATCGTCTTATATTCGGGCCAATACGGTAGTTCCTCTGGGTAAACAGCGTGTGCTTCACTTTGACAGCTCTTGCAGGCAGCCAACAGCACGCTGTGTTGTTGGTGTGCAGCAGTGAAATGGGTCCCTGCTGAAACACTTTCCCGCCGCGCGCGTTCCGGACTTTGTTTGGGCTGTTCACCGGTATTGCGGTATATGAAAAATTCATATCATAACGAAAATAAAAACCAGTATTCGGTACAAACCAGTATACCGCACAGGCCTAATTTAGACAATAAAAAGCTCACGGTGTTGGTTCTGCTGGACCTGAGCGCCGCTTTCCACACAGTAGACCACCGCATTTTAATAAATAGACTGAGTCACCTGGTGGGCCTCTCTGGTTCTGTTCTTAACTGGTTCAGTTCTGATCTCACAGATCGATGTTTTTATGTAAGTTTGGATACTTGTTCCTCAGGAATCCATGGAATTAGGTGTGGGGTTCCCCAAGGCTCAATTTTAGGTCCCATTCTTTTTAACCTCTACATGTTTCCTGTTGGGGATGTCATCAGGAGACATGGCATCAGTTTCCATAGCTACACTGATGACACTCAGCTGTTCATCGCCGTGTCTCCTGATGACTCAGGGCCAATAGAAACTCTTTTTAACTGTTTTTCAGACATCAAGTCATGGATGTCAGTGAATTTCCTGCAGCTCAACCAGGACAAGACTGAGGTTTTAGTTATCGGGTGGGGTTTGTGGGGGGGGGGGGGGGGGGGGGGGTTGCCCCCCCAGTAGCCCTGGCACATGGCTTCTCCTAGTGTGGACAGTTAAATTGGTGGTGTTTCCCATGATGCTCAGTGCCATGGCTCCCAAATGTATGCGACAAGATGACAAGAATGGGATTGTGTGTGTGTGTGTGTGTGTGTGTGTGTGTGTGTGTGTGTGTGTGTGTGTGTGTGTGTGTACTCACGTTGCTGCTGAGCTGTGTGTGTTGTCTGCGTGACTCGATGTTCCACAGCCTGATTGTGTTGTCAGAGGAAGAGGTGAAGAACGAGGACGGAGGGAGACGAGCCTGAGACACGTCCAGCAGCTGCGGACACACCTGTCTCACACACACGCACACGCACACGCACACACACACTCTCTCTGAGTGTACCCCGCCTCAGTCCTCATGTCTCCGCCCACTGGTCTCCGTGGCGACACTGACCTCCACGCCCCACACACAGCCGCTGTGGTACAGCGCCGAGTAGACTCTGGAGGCCTTCCTCACGTCTCGGACGTCCCACACATACACACTGTGGTCACTGTACACACAGGTCAGAAGGCCGGCAGCAGGGTCAAAGGTCAGAGCCAGAGAGTCAGGGTACTGAGCGCCTGGGCTGAGGGCGAGAGAGAGAGAGAGAGAGAGAGAGAGAGAGAGAGAGAGAGAGAGAGAGAGAGAGAGAGAGAGAGAGAGAGAGAGAGAGAGAGAGAGAGAGAGAGAGAGAGAGATTAGTTGAACTCTGTGGTATCAAAATAAAAGCTGCTCCTGCTCCTCTCCCCAGACCTCTTCCTGTTCGGGCTGCAGTTGCTCAGCTCCCCTCCCAGCCTGTGGGGGCGCTGCAGCGTACTGATGTAGGTCAGGTTGCGGCTGCTGAAGACTCTGATGACTCCGTCAGAACAACCACAGAAGACCCAGTCCTCACTGACACACACACAGCTGGAGGAGGACGTCTGCAACACACACACACAGCTGGAGGAGGACGTCTGCAACACACACACACAGCTGGAGGAGGACGTCTGCAACGCACACACACACACACAGCTGGAGGAGGACGTCTGCAACGCACACACACACACACAGCTGGAGGAGGACGTCTGCAACACGCACACACACAGCTGGAGGAGGACGTCTGCAACGCACACACACACACACAGCTGGAGGAGGACGTCTGCAACGCACACACACACACACACACACACACACACACACCACACACACACACACACACACACACACACACACACACACACACACACACACACACACACACACACACACACACACACACACACACACACACACACACACACACACACACACACACACCACACACCCCTACCTTCAGGTCGATCCAGGACTCCATCTCTCGGCTGCTGCTGAACACACACAGCAGACCGGAGGTGGTGACGCAGTAGGTGCTGGACGCCATCTGGCCCCGCCCACATGCCACGCCGCTGAACTCGCTGTTCCTGTGGTCGCCTAGCAACCCTGACCGACCAGTCAGAGGCACGGTGCTGCTGACCTGGAGGCAGAGACGGCACTGAGGTCAACCCCGCGGCGGGTCGACCGGGTCGACCCCGGCTGATTGGTCCCTTTACCTGCCGGTCTTTGGAGGCGTCCAAATACCAGAACTTGACGTGTCTTTTTCCTGCAGTCACAAAGTAGCTGCTGTCCTCAGAGAAGGAGACACTGAGGACTCGACTGGACACTTTGTTAGAGGCGATGATGAAACCTCTCTGTGGACGGACAGAGAGACATATAGAGTTATAGCAGTCCCACATGGTTTCTGAATAAGTGTGTGTGTGTGTGTGTGTGTCCTCACCCTCCAGTCCCACACACTGACGTTCATGTCATGCTGGTGTCCCACGGAGATGATGTAGCTGCCGTTGGTGGAGAACGCCACGCAGGAAACTCCATGTTTATGAGCCTGGACGTCAGCGACCGGAGCTCCAGAGACCTCCCACACACACACACAGGGCTTGTGGCCACTCTGAGACACACACACACACACACACACACACAGTTACAGGTGTATTCCAGAGGTCTCCAGCTGAAGGCAGCGGTTCTCACTCACCTCTCCAGTAACCAGATGTTTCCCATCATGAGAGAAAGCCACAGCACTGAAAGGATTCCTGAAAAAAGAAAGGATATGCAGGAACAGGGAGGATCTGGGAGGAGTGGAGGCTGTTGAGGAGGACTTAAGGATCTGGGGGGCGTGGAGGATAGGGGGCAAGGATGGGGGAATTGGGGAGGGTAGGAGGATCTGGGGGGTCTGGTACCTGCTGGTGTTGATGATGTGACTCTGTTCGTTTTTCTTGGGGTGAAGCAAAACGATGACGCAGCTGAAAAACACAGACAGGGTTCCACCTTCAGCGGCAGAGGCGTGGCCTGGCAGTCCAGGTGAGGTGAGGGGGCGGGGCTTACCCTGCCGGATAGGCGATGGTCCCAGATTTGGGGTCACAACTCAGAGCGCTGCTGCTCACCGAGCTGATGCCCAGAACTTTCTCCAAAGTCACCTGGAGAGAGACAGACAGCCTTCAGGAGTGTGGATGGACTGTAAACTGCGAGGTCTTTGCTTCTAAAGGCTGCTTTCTGGCTCATAGCGGGACTTCCGGTCTGTGCTGGGGGGCTCACGAGAGGGGACACGGTCTGTCTCATGACACCGGCGTAATGCTGCTGTCCGGAACCACGAACGGAACCGCTGACGCCACGAGGGCTCGAGACCTATTTACCCGGTCCGCTGGAGCTATCTCCCCGGTCCGCTGGAGCTATCTCCCCGGTCCGCTGGAGCTATCTCCCCGGTCAGCTGGAGCTATCTCCCCGGTCCGCTATGGCTACTTTACCCGGCCGCCGGAGCTCTTTCTGGAGCTGCTTCTCCCAGTCGACAGCCTCTTGTTGTCTCTCGAGGGGAACGTCCCGGAGCCCGGACCCTCCGACATGGTACCGCACCAGAACCAAACGAACCAACGGCACCAACACTGCGGCGGGACCCCCGCTTCAAACCGAATCCGCCCGCCTCCTCTGGATCAGCCAATAGGAAGCAAACACCCGCCCCTTGTCTCCAGAACAGCCAATCAGAAGCGAGCTCCCGTCCCTTTCCTCCATAACAGCCAATAGGCTGCTAAACTCCGCCTCTCTGTGAATTTAACGTCTCACCTTCTCCAGGAAGTGCCGGCTGTTGAAACAGCGCCCCCAGTGGAGAGCTGCAGCACAGCCGTCTTTCCCGATGCGACTGAAACAACTTTCATTCACAATTTTTCACTTACAAAATGTTTTTTGTGATTTTACTTGGAACAGTTTCATCCATTTTTTTTCATACTTTGTGTGATTCCCTGAGATTAAAGCCTTGTAATTGGGCTCAAGTAGAATGATTTGCAAGCTGAACAAACGGCTCATTTAAGACATTTAGTTTGTATTTATAACCTGAGGGAGAAAAATGTGAGACGGGGCGGTGAGAGAAAATCAGTTTTATTACAAAATTATTCAAAATACACTCAGAAAACTAAGCATCTTCTTTTTTTAAAAAAAAAAACTATTTTATAGAACAGATTCCAGTAAAACTTCAAAGTGTTAGAAAGAAGAAAGTCAACCAAAAGCAGCTGAAACAGATGAGCTTCAACGCTTCATCTGTTAAGTTTGTTCCTCGGTCAATCCCCCCCGTCCCACCACAGGAAGAGGAAACCACCAGAGCCTCCCGACTGGAAGAGGAATCCCCTCCCTTAATGTTCACCAAAATCAAACAATAATTTCACCAAAACAAAAATTTCAACAGTGAGTTAAGGACAAACAAGGAAAAATGAGGAGCCACAATCAAAACGCGCGCACGCGCACGCGCACACGCACACGCACACGCACACGCACACGCACACGCACACGCACACGCACACACACACACACACACACACACACACACACACACACACACACACACACACACACACACACAGAGCTGGAGGGTTTCAACACTCAAACTGGAATCAAACAATGAATTGTGGGAAAGAATGTTCGCACTGCACAAAGGATGACCTGGAGGTCAGCAGAGGTCAGCAGGGTGGACTTTGTCTTCTGGCTTCTCGCTCTGGAATTAGTGGAGTCTTGGATGGATGATGGATCTGGATTCAGGCACTGAGCTCTGGAATGAACTGAAGCTGGTTTTAAACCTGGACAGTGAGAGTGGTGATGAAGAGCTCTGAATCAGGCAGGAAAGCGTCCTCCAGGTCCTGGGGTTGGGACGCCTCCTGCTGCCATGGAAACGGGGACTCGGTGCAGGTTGGAACCGACTTGGGGGGCTTTGAAGGCATCGCGGTGCGTTTGAGGGGAGAGTTTATGTCTCATGGAAGACGCAGTGCCACCTGGTGGACCTCTGCAGAGGGGTCTGTTCAGGAGGACTTGTTGCCGTGGAAACGCTGGCTCCGGCTGAGATCAGTCGGCTGAGACCCAAACCGTCCGACGGATTTCTGCAGAATAAGTTTCTGAAACACCAGGAAGAAAAAGTTGAACAGAAAGTCAAACCTCGGTTTTGTCCGTCTCTGTGTCTCCGTCTGTCTCCGCCTCCGTTACCTGCTGCAGCATCAGGACCTGAAGACGTGGACCGCTCTGATGACGTACTGACGGCAGATGGGACACTCGTTCATCCTCTTGCCGCACTTGGTGCAGGTGATCATGTGACCACACTCCAGGAGGACGCAGTCGATGGGACAGTCCATGCAGATCTTACACAGGTTGTCCTCCGGAGACGTCGCGGACGGCGGTCCGTCTGCAGGGACACAAACACAGGAGGGACTCAGCTCGTCCACGCCGAGGACAGGTGAGGACGTGCGTGGCGCAGTGTCTCTGAGCTCTGCGGACGGCGGCGTGTCCCCTGAGTGGACCGGGGCCCGGGGGACTCACTCTGCTGGGTGTGCTGGTTGTGCAGGTTCTGCAGGTTCTGCTGGTCCCGGTACAGCCGGGTCACTCGCTCCATCAGCTCCCACTTCTCGCAGCAGCCCTTGTAGTCCACGAAGTTCCGGGCCAGGATCTCCTTCAGCTGCCGGACGCTCAGCGCCTCGATGTCGTCCTCGCAGCTCAGGTCGGACAGGGACGCCCGGCGGCCGCTCGGCGCCGCCTCCTCGCCGTCCCACATCTGAGGGACACGGGACGGGACGGTCAGAACCCCGCCGAGGCGTCCGCTCAGCCGCCTCCGCGTTCTGTCCTCACCTGGTCCTCCTCCTCCTCCTGGTCCCCGTCCTGGTCCTCGTCCGGGTCCTGCTCCTCGGGCTCTGTGGGCGGAGCTTCGGGTGGCTGTGTGGGCGGGGCTTCGGGCTGCTCTGTGGGGGGGGTGAAGGTGGGGGGGGCGTCGGGGAAGGAGGGGGTGTAGTCGGGAGACGACATGGAGGACATCTCGGGGGCGGAGCTACTGGATGGAGAGGACTGCTGACTGAGGATGAGCTCCACCAGCTCCTCCTGCAGGACAGACGGACGGAGGAGACAGACCAGGAAGAGAGACACGTGAGACAGGTGAGACAGAGAGACGGGTGAGGACGAGAGACAGAGAGACAGAGAGACGGGTGAGGACGAGAGAGGGCGAGACAGACGGCTGAGTCCTCACCTTCTCTCTGCACAGGTGCGTGGAGATCTCGTGCAGGTGGAGGTAGTCTCGCAGCTCCTTCACCTTCAGCTTCATAAGCTCCGCCCTCTCCAGCAGGTTGCCATAGAAACGCTGGCAGGTGTGGCAGAGGCGGGGCCGGGGTTCTTGGTGGGCGGAGCATTGGCCGCAGTAGTTCTTCTTACAGTCCACACACAGGTGCTGGAGGACAGGGACACGTTTCACTGAGGACGTCAGAGTGTGTGTGTGTGTGTGTGTGTGTGTGTGTGTGTGTGTGTGTGCGTGTGCGTGTGTGTGCGCACTCGTGCACGACTCACCTTCCTGGCGCGTGTGTCGAAGCGCCCCCCGCAGGCCTTGCAGGTGGGTTCCGGGGGCGACGGCTGGCTGCTGAAGGCCGAGTTGGTGTAAGACTGAGGACGTCTGTCCTCCGGGTCCGACTGAGAGACGTCCGAGTCCAAACAGAGCCACTGGCAGCAGGACGCAAACATGTCTGCAACACACACACACACACACACACACACACACACACACACACACACACACACACACACACGCACAGTCTTGTATTTCTATCCTTGTGGGGACCGTCCATTGACTCCCATTCATGTCTAGCCCCTAACCCTGACCCTTACCCTAACCCTAACCCACACCACAACAAAGCCTAACCCTAAAGAAATGTTTTTGCACTTTAACTTTTTTCAGTAACAACAACATGGTCAAGAAAACACTGTTTCTCCTACTTAGGACCGGAAAAAGGTCCCCACACAGGTTCTTACCTTGGTCTCGTTCTCAGAGGGAGGAGTTTCGTCGGTGCATTAAAATCCAGGCTTGAACGATTTCATGGGATGTTTGAACATTTCAGGAGGTGGAGCTGCAGGTGACAGAGAGGTCAAAAGGTCAGATTCCAGGAACTTCTCGACTTTGTTCAACGTAGCGGTTTAAATGTTTTTATCTTTGTTCGGGAGTGAAGATGGATTTTTCCATCGTTTTCTCCGGGACACGGTGCCCAGCAGTCACGCTGCCGGCTCCGCCAACGAACTGAACGTGTTCCCGTCTGATCCCAACCCGGCGCGGCGGGCATGCGCAGCTGCCAGCCAATCACAGGCCTCCCTGCCCAGTGTGAGGCCACGCCCCCCCACGAGCAGCAAGTCGCACTGAAGAAAGAGCAAGGACAAGAGAAGACCGCTGAAAATAAAGAGCTGGCGCGGCGGTGGAGGGAGAAGACGTGACTAAGCGCGCAGTGCATTCTGGGTAGTGAATATGGCCGGATGATGAAATGATGAGTCACTCCATAGACGTATGGAGCGTGATCGATCGACGTTGATAGATTGGATCCTTCCAAGTTTTGCACTCGATCTGCCCTCCGCCGTCCAGCAGGCAGAGACGGCGCCGAGTACGAAAGGCTCGCCGCCGCCGGCGAAGCTAACAGCCCCGGACAACCCGGGCACTATGGAGATAACTTTGTGTCTTTATTATTCAATCGATCAAAAAAGGTTTTGCAAACAAAAAAGAGAGTTGAGACCAAAAAACATAAAATTGCAATCAAAAAATAAAAGTTCAATCAAATAGAATAGATCTGAGAACAAAACTATTTAAGTGGCAACCCCACCAACATTTTTTTCGACATCAAAACAGAAAAAAACTTTGGTTTTGAATTAAAAAGTTTTGCTTGCAAATTCAAAAGTTTTGGTTACAAATCCCAAAGTTTTGCTTGCGAATCTGACTGAACCCAGTGGGCGGGGCCAACACTTGTGGAAGAGAGAAGAGCTCCTATTGGTCGCTTTGACCTCGCTCCTCCACCGCCTGTCTCCGTGCTGCTGCTGGCTGCTTCCGCATTCGGTAAAGGCCAGAACACATTACAGGCTTTTTTCAATCTTCCCCGATTCAGAGACACACTGGAAGACAACAGAGGACAGAGGACAGATCGCACCAGATCTTCTAGCGTGTGGAATCCTGTGGAACACACTAGTAGATTCTTCATCGGAGAATCGGCTCCTCGCTCTTCAAAATCTCGCGGAGTCAAACTTTGAGCGGTTTTCCTTCAGTCCTATGTTTACATTAATCTCCACTATTAATAATAGGCAAAGAGCTCATTCCCTCAGGTCATTCATTCATATCGGCTTCGTTCTTTCAGAGCACCCCCCCCCCCCCCCCCCCCCCCTTTCCCCCGGGCGCAGCACGGAGTGTTAACTGTCAGAAAGTTGAAATGGTACAGTACAGACGAGGGGAACATGCATAGTTTGCCATGATTTTCTTATAATTAACGCCCGTATTTGATAATTATTTAGCTTATTCATGTGTGTTTATTTATTTTTTTTTTTTAGGTCCCACTCCAGAGAGGAACAGTATAGAAATAAGTTATAGCAATCTGTGACAAACAAGCTACTTTTTTTAAAAAATCACCAAATAGCTTAAATCATTTGTTGTCCCCAGAGTGAGTGGTTTAGACCAGGATAAATCGTGTTTAGCATTGATTAGGAAAAAGTTTCATTATACGTCCAAGTCCTCAGAAAGTTGTTTTTCCAATATTTCCTATTCTTCCGTGATGGTTATTGATGGAGATGAATTCAAACATTGGGACTATTGCAGGACTGGTGAGATGCAGAGGAATGAACCAGAGTTTGGGTCTGAATGAAATCCAGTTCATCCAGGAGCGAAACAGTTATGGAGGAATAACCACTCATTTTCTGCACTACTGAGTTGAGGAGCTCTGGCTTTTCTGTTTCACTGTCATATAGTGAATATATTTCACAGACATATATTCACGTCTCCAGCTCTGACAGCTGAGAGGGGATTTTTTTTTCCAACACCTCGGTAAAACTGAGCTGTTCAGCCAGTCAGGGAGCTTTATTCTGAGGGCGTGGACAGGTCGTCGTCTAGCGGGGCACCGCACACCACAGGATTTGCGATCGGAAATATTAAACATGTTCATTATCTACGATCTCGGCTTCCAATGCCTCCCGAGCGGCTCCGACTGGAAAAAAAAAAACCTCTCGGAACACACCGCACACTACAGGAAGATCGGACCCGAACTCATTTACATACTCCTCCTGTAAATCAGACCTTTGGCGGCTTCAATCGGGAGGAGAAAACCAGGACAGAATTCGGCCCATGGCTCGGGCGTGGATAATTGCAATAATCCTGTAATGTGTTCTGGCCTTTACCGAATGCGGAAGCAGCAGCAGCAGCGCGGAGACAGGCGGTGGAGGAGCGAGGTCAAAGCGACCAATAGGAGCTCTTCTCTCTTCCACCAGTGTTGGCCCCGCCCACTGGGTTCAGTCAGATTCGCAAGCAAAACTTTTTAATTCAAAACCAAAACTTTTTTTCTGTTTTGATGTCAAAAAATTTGGTGGGGTTGCCACTTAGATAATTTTGTTCTCAGATCTATTCTATTTGATTGAACTTTATTTTTTGATTGCAACTTTATGTTTTTCGGTCTCAACTCTCTCTTTTGTTTGCAAAACCTGTTTTGATTGATTGAATAATAAAGACACAAAATTATCTCCATCGGGCACCGCCTCATTGCGATCGGACTTTGTGCCGCGCTGCGTCACGTTGTTCCATCTCAGAGTGCTGCAGTGTAAAAGCAAACCAAACCATTTTCAGCATCCGGCCCCAAATCAAGCCCGAATCCCCGGACTGTCCCGGTGTGGAAACACCCGGAAAACACTGTATCCGGAACACTGTCAACCCAACTTCATCCACTTGAAAAGCAACCGCCGCTGAGACAGAGTGCTGCACATCAGGTGCAAGCAGTAAAACAATAAAAACAGTAATCACAATAAAACGCTGACACCAACACAGAAGCAGTCTCTAGCTGGGTTAAAGGTCAAGGAGTGAACATGGAGCTGACCTGAAGCACCGAGCAGGAGCTACTGGCACTAAACACCATCGCCTCCGTCTTTTTCTCATTCAAACTTAAAAAGTTCAATCAGCATCACCCAGGCCTTAATATCGCCAAGACATCCTGTCTGAGGTGTCGGTTCGAGGGCCTCGCTCTGTCCTGACGGGACAAACATCTGGGTATCGTCGGCGTACAGAGAAAAAAAGCAGTGGCTCTGAAAGTAAGCCCTGTGGGACCCCACAGGAAAGAGCCAGCAAGGAGAACACATGTGGTTCTGTCGCCAGGAAGGACCGGCGCCATGCGAGTGTCTGACCAACTGCAACCCAATCCCCACCAGGTGCTGCGACCGGGACACCACCTGCGACTCGTCTGCTCGCCTCGCCTCCACTCAGTTCCAGTCGTCTCCCATAACTACCGAGTCCCAGCTCAGTGCGGGTGGAGCCGTCACAGCAAGGCGACCCGAAACTCAAAGTGACATCAGCTGTCGCTCCGTCTTGCTCAATCTAGCACTGTGCAGTTCCGTCTCGCTCCGTCCAGTGGAGTCTCACTCTACTGGATCTGCTCGCCGGACACCAGAAGAAACCTCTGCGCCTCGTTTTTGCTCCACGGAGTCGATTTCTGTGCTTCTGCCTCCTGATTGATCTGTTTGTGATCGGGTTTTCAGGGTTTCCCCCAGAAGACTTGCTAAGCCTGGTGGTTGGACTGCTAGAGAAGTGTTTATGTGAAAATAAATACATTTTAAAAGTTGACAGTAATTTTCAAATTATGACTATGTTGTGTTATTGTCAGCATTTATTAACATTACTTAAATGCAGAGTCTTACAAAAAGGCACAATCTTAAAACAAAGTTTTAACAAACACAAAAATTAAAATAAATAATATCAATCGTTTTCTCTTAAGTTAAATCCCAGTGAATCTTAAAACAGCCATTGCTGTTCACATTTAAAGCTAAAATAAAGCTCCAAAGGTTCATCCAGTTTGTTCTCAGGTCTCAGCACAATAAAAGCAAGCACTAAGAGAGAACCGGAGCACAGACGGGAGCCAGACTAGCAGCGTTCACAGAAAGGAGGAGGTATCAGTGCAGGTCCGTCGTCCATCAGGAGGCAGCAGAACATCAGGCGCTTTCTGTTCAAGTCATCTGGTGAAATGCTGAATTTGTTCATGTCGCAGACACAATCACAACGTCAATTTTTTCCAGCGATGTGTGGCCGTGGTCCAGATGTTCTCCTGACGAAATGATACGGGTGTGTGGAGGTGTGCTCAGCATTTTCAATGCTCCATCTATGAAGAATTACAGGAAATAGACACAGCTGCATTCCGTGTCCTTAATAACACATAATAAACAAAGCAGATTAAATAAGATCAATCTAGAAGAACATAAGAACCATTTTCACTCTACAACGCAAACCTAACATAAGTCCTGAGTGTTTTAGAGGTTATCAATACAGGAAACGGACCAGAACCATTCGGTGGATCATTTGGTACCAGCCTGCAAAGAGAGAACTTAAAAACTCTATTTTGAATTTAGAATGTCCATTAGTCTACACCAGGGGCGCCCAATACATCAAAGGGAGTGTGGGTCGATCGCATGGCATCAAAGAGTAGAGGATGAATGATAGTCCATCATCAATCCCACGTTTGTCTTGTGTCTGACGTACAGGTCGGCCAGTCCGACGTCTGCTCACTTTTTGATATTCGGGGTGTCGCCATACGCATGAGTGCGAAACCACGCCAACTTCTCTAGCGATAGCGTTGCATAGCTAGCCCCCAGTTTATCAAAACTAAATTTAAGAAGGGTACGAGTGCCGTAGCTGGACCCAGCAAGCAGCCTGAAACCTACCACTTCCATACGGAATGGGAGGTGGACTTTTTCTTCACTATGTCATATTTAAAGTGCGTTTGCCTCGTATGTCAGCGCGCCATGGCGATTCCAAAGATTTGGGACTGTTCATAAAAACTATGAGACTGACTTTTCACCAAAAAGAGAGCCGAGAAAGAGAAAGGTGAACGAAGTAAAATCCCAGTTGTGGTTTATTCTCATCTGACCACAAAGGCAGCCGCCGAGGCTTCATTCCGGCGAGTTACGTTAGGGGTGGGCGATATGGCAAAAATGTCATATCACAATTTTTTAAAATCAATACCACGATCACGATTTTATCACGATTCTTTTTTTATATTGATTTTTCTAGACTAATTTGCAAGTTTGACCATTTTTCTCCCCAATGTTAAACATATAAAACATATAAAATGTATTTAAACATGTAAAACCCTAAAAGAAAAAAAAAGACAATTTAAGCCAAAGAAACTGGGTTTAATTTAAATAGTACAGTTTTTTTCTAATCAAAATGTGCAATGAACACAAACATAAAAAGTCATGAACAGCAATAGAGTGCACTTTTGCAACACAAAAACTAAACACACCAAATAGATTATTAAAAAGGGTCAATAAAAATGCAAACTTAACTGGTTACCTCTTAAAGGACAATAATTTAGAACAAAAACAATTTAACTTTAATATCTATAACCTGAGTGAATAATACAGCTGCTTGAGAACAATTTTTTGTTCAGAGATCTAAGCTTTTATCTCCTTTAAAAATGAGGTAAAAGATAATGAACAATAAAGTACACTTTTGTAACAAAAAACTAAACACATCAAATAGCTTTTTAGCACAGTTTTAAAGTTAGGGTAGACGATGTTGTCCAAAAGCACTTTTAGTCATGCTGAGTGAAGTGCTCCCTGCCCCCTGGGAGAAGTCAATACATTATGTGGACGGAAAAAGGTGCGGAAAAAATCTGACAACTGCAGCGGCCAAAGGACAGTAAAAACTCCGACCGCTCTTCAGGAACCAATCAAAAAAATAGAAGGAAGCGGAGCGGCGCGCTGCGCTCCTATGCGCGTTGTGTGCGGGCAGTCAGAACGGTTCATAACATTGGAGGTGATCACAAACTCCGTGCGTGCGGCGCTTCCGCGTCCAGCGCGTTCGCTCCTAACGGGAGCTCCTCCAATGGGGTGGGAGCTGGGCGGAGCCTTGGGGAGATGCTACATTCAAATACATGCTAGTTTTCCAAGATCGCCGACCCTAGCTTTAATGGGATATAGTTGCGCTATATGACCACTAGAGGGCTCTGTCTCCATTGAAATACAGCCCCTCAGAATCCCATTAAATCAAAGACGTTCCACTAGTTCTCAGACTAAAGGTTCGTTTCAGCTGTTAAGTTGATGAAATGTTCACTAAGCGTCTTTTCACGTGTGTGATTTGTTGTATATAAAATCCCTCATGCTAGCTTGTGAACTGCTAGCGGTAGCTCACTAGCTAGCATTAGCATCAGTGATAGCTTCAGCGTCTCTCCCTCCAGCTTGTTGGGGTGTTTCTATGGCGACTGATCTCTTGTAGATCCCGTACTGCTGCCGTAAACCAGCTCTGCCTGACACAGCCTCCACCCAGCAGCAGCTCCAGTCAGAGAAGCTCCACAGCGCTCCGCTCGCTGTTAGCTGCCTTTGTGTCCCCGAGTCAACTTGAACGCAGCTCTGGCTGTGGCTGTGTTTTTTTTTTTTTTTTTTTAAATCATCGTTAATGTTGCTCTGCATGTATCTATTATGTATGTGGATAACTGCACTAGAGGGAATATTTAGTTGATATTATCTGAAGCTTTCAGGTAACATCATTACATATAGGTGAAAAAAAACGGGGAGGAGAACGTGCCCTATAGACGATTTAACGATCTTTCTGATTTATGAGATCGTCCCGACGTTATAATCCTTAACGATCTTATATCGTCATATCGCACAACCTTAAGTTACATTACTGTTAAACATAAGAAATCTTTCCAAGACAGAGAGACGCTGAAAGAGGTATTTGTTGAACCAGCTGATTCCTTGTTTCAGGACTTAAAATTGGAACTATTGTCTTCAATCAAAGCTCTCCAGCTATCAAGGAATACAGCGACACAGCACTCCAGCAACTCTGGAAGGATGTTGCAGACTGCGAGTGTTTCTTGTTGCAATTAGACAAGTCAACAGATGTGACTGACACAACCCAATTGTGCAATTTTATTCGGATGGTCTTTACTGGGAGCTGTTGACAGTATTGCCCATGAAAGAGGACACACGAGGAGAGGACATCTTCCAGTTTTTCAAAAGCTTCATTGAGAAAACCCAGCTCCCGATATGCAAACTTCTGTCCATCACCACAGACGGAGCCCCCGCGATGGTTGGCTGCTCGATTGGACTCATTACCAAGTGTAGGGAAGATGGTGCTTTCCCTTCCGCAATTTCAACTGCATAACACATCAACAAGGCGTTCTGCGCTAAAATGATCAACATGAAAGAGATTATGGATGTGGCAGCGAAGATCGCCTGTTGTATTCGCGTCTGATCTCTTCAAAGACGGCTGTTCCGAGCACATCTGGAGAACACCAACTACGACCACTCTGAGTTGTTGCTACACACCGGAGTGAGATGGCTTAGTCAAACGAAATTCCTGCAAAGATTTGGAGAGCTCTGTCCGGAGATTAAGGAGTTTTTACTCAAAGCTCAACATGCAGAGTGCAGCCATCTAAACGATGACCAGCGGCTGCCCCGTGTGGCTTTTTTAACCGATCTGACAAGCATGTTGAATGATCCCCATTTAGAGTTGCAAGGAAAAGACAGAACTGTGATATGTGATACTCAATATGATCAGCTCAGTTAATGCTTTCACACCAAAGATGCAACATCTGCTCTCAAAACGACAGCGCCGTGATTTGTCAAACTTCAAGAATGTTGCGTCAGAGCCAGAGATGCAGGATAAAAATGTGTGAGCAACTTGACAGTGCACGGTACACAAAGCAGACTGAGAACTGTCAGTCGGAGTCCGACAGACGCTTTCAAGACTTTGCTTCACTGGAGCCGGTTGTGCCACCTCCCTGACTGCATTTTTCGGTTCTACCTATTTATGAGAGTCAGCCTTTTCCCACATGAAGATTATTAAATCCAAACGGATTTAATAATTTATTAAATAAATAATTATAATATTGAATTTTAAAAAAAACTATATCTTTTGCATTGTTATTGCAGGTACACCCTTTTGACTTGGTCATGTTATAAGTAGCTCACAAGCCGAGAACGTGTGGGCACCTCTGGTCTACACTGAGTTTTATGGTACTTTGAAAAACAGTACACCTCTGTCAGTGCTTCTTAACTCCATCAGTGATTTCTAAACATCGTTATTCCCCAGTTCAATCGTTTTTAGACACCGTCCTGACCGCCTGCAGTGGCTGCTCCACCCTAAATCTCATGCTCTTTGGATGAGAACCCTCTCGTCCACATTTCCAGGTGATCCAGGTGTTCTAACAAGTTACAGACCAATATCCAATCTTCCCTTTATTTCTAAAATCCTAGAGAAAGCTGTTGAAGTCAGCTTTGCGACCATTTATATAACAATGACCTATTTGAGTCTTTTCAATCAGGTTTCAGAGCTCATCACAGCACAGAGACAGCTCTGGTAAAAGTCACTAATGATCTCCTCACAGCCTCAGATAGAGGACTGGTCTCTGTTCTGGTCTCTGTTCTGGTCCTGTTAGATCTCAGTGCTGCATTCCACACTGCTGATCATGATATTCTACTACAGAGACTAGAATATACTGTTGGTTTTAAAGGTTCAGCATTAAACTGGTTTCAATCATATTGAACAGACAGGTTCCACTTTGTTAATGTTAACGATGATTCTTCAGCCCGGATCAAGGTTAAATATGGAGTCCCACAGGGTTCTGTTTCAGGATCCATTTTGACCTGTTTCCACAGCGATGGAGCACAAGCCGAGTCTTTTCAGTGACTCTGAGCTCCGTTATTGTATAAACAGACCCTAAAGCACAACGAAAGTTTTGGGCTTTTCCTTGAAATCGTTGCCGTGGAAACGGGCCTCAGAGTCTTTCCAGACCGGGAACGGAGCGGCCCCTTTTTATGTGAACCCACACTGATGGAGATTTGAAAAGCCTGGGTTGATGACCTGCTCTATGGTTCCACTTGTCAGGATCGACAACAGTTGGCAGTACAGGCTGTGAACTCGTTACCTGTCAACTAATGTTTCTACCTTCTAAAATAATAACATATTAGTATATTTCATTATATTCTAAAATAATAATAAAAAATCATGCTGGAGATGGTTGACTGGTGGAGAACGTATCAAGAACATCCAGCGCTTCACTGAGCTGTTCACTGCATGAAGAGGAGAACAGGGGAGTTCACAGATGTTCTCCAGGTGTGAGGAGGAGAACAGGGGAGTTCACAGATGTTCTCCAGGTGTGAGGAGGAGAACAGGGGAGTTCACAGATGTTCTCCAGATGTGAGGAGGAGAACAGGGGAGTTCACAGATGTTCTCCAGGTGTGAGGAGGAGAACAGGGGAGTTCACAGATGTTCTCCAGGTGTGAGGAGGAGAACAGGGGAGTTCACAGATGTTCTCCAGGTGTGAGGAGGAGAACAGGGGAGTTCACAGATGTTCTCCA
Organism: Salarias fasciatus; assembly: GCF_902148845.1. Classification (NCBI taxonomy): domain Eukaryota; kingdom Metazoa; phylum Chordata; class Actinopteri; order Blenniiformes; family Blenniidae; genus Salarias; species Salarias fasciatus. The sequence continues at coordinate 2,629,981 of NC_043758.1, forward strand.
GGTGTGAAGAAGAGGAGGTTCAGCTGGAACCAGGATCTGGGTGTCTGAAGTGAATTTGTTTTGCCATTATGTATCTTTTAGTTCCTTTACTGTGGTTACATGTGACTGCAAAGTAACTAAAAGTGAAAGTAGATTATTGACAGAGTTCAGTCAGCAGTTCTGGTCAAACGCCAGAAAAAAAAACTTCCATATTTTCATCACTTTGACCTAATTATCTCTGTGACGCAATGATAAAGTTTCACAGGCTGTGAAGATTGACTTTAAAGTCCCTTACAGACAGTGGAGAAGGATTAAGGGAAATATAGCTTTAGATGAAGTTGTTCTGTTGTTGGAAACGACAGACAGGCTGCAGATGACTCCAGCTCAACTTCACACAAGTTTGTATTTCCTTTGAACAGGCTGGTTCTGATCAGAACTCTGAGCCGAATGGTAGACCGAATTCTCCTCTGATCGACTGACCCTGATCGAACGGTGATCGGAGCTTATCGATCGAAACACGAGCTGGTAAATTTTAAATTCAACGAAATGCGGACGACGTCCGGAAACTCCCGGACGTAGCTACTAGCTACGAGCTAGGCTAGCAACAGGCTAGTTAGTGAAGTTTAAGCACGAACACGAACTAAAGTAACCTAAACCAAAAGAGGGAACATCCGCGGGAACAGTTTAATCGACTTGACGTAACTTAGTTCACGGCTTAACCAACGACTAACCGGCGCGGTAAAGGACTAAACGAGTCGTCCTACCTGGTGAATGACAGCAGCTCCGGTTAGCGGCGACCGAACTGACACGACTAGTTAGTGACAGCTGGTTAACCTCCAGGTTAAAGTTGAACTATAACCAGCCCGACGAGGACAGGCCGGTCAGACAGACACACAGGAAGTAACGAGAGAGGAACAACCAGGAAGACTGGCGGCCGCGCGCACACCGTAAGACACACCGACAATAAACATGCATGCGCCCGCACGCGCACACGCACTAAAACACACAAACTACACACACAGTAATACACGCCTACTACACAAACACACACTTTGTGTATTTTTGTGCATCAGTTCAACTTTCTTTTATCCTGTTGAAATACTCTGAGGTCAGAGGTCACACTAAGGGTCACCCCCCCCCACACACACACATACACCTGTCCACCTCCTTGATGTATACACACACACACACACACACACACACACACACACACACACCTGTTCACCTCCCTGATGTGCGCACACACACACACACACCTGTCCACCTCCTTGATGTATACACACACACACACACACACCTGTTCACCTCCCTGATGTGCGCACGCACACACACACACACACACACACACACACACACCTGTTCACCTCCCTGATGTGCACACACACACCTGTCCACCTCCTTGATGTACACACACACACACAAACACACACCTGTCCACCTCCTTGATGTACACACACACACACACACACACCTGTTCACCTCCCTGATGTGCACACACACACACACACCTGTTCACCTCCCTGATGTGCACACACACACCTGTCCACCTCCTTGATGTACACACACACACCTGTCCACCTCCTTGATGCACCCGCACGCACACCTGTCCAACTCTATGATGTACACACACACACACACACCTGTTCACCTCCCTGATGTGCGCACACACACACACAAACACACCTGTTCACCTCCCTGATATGCACACGCACACAAACACACACACACCTGTCCACCTCTTTGATGCACACACACACACACACACACACACCTGTCCAACTCTGATGTACACACACCGACACACACACAGCTGTCCACCTCCTGATGCACACACACACACACGTGGTAAACAAACAGGACTCTGATGTTTCAACCCTTTAAATACCGTTTTAATGTAGAAAAACACCTTTTTACACAGAAACAGGAAATGGTTGTTTTTAGTTGCAGGCTGAGAAACGAAGACAAACGGAGGCCGAGCAGAACGAGCGTTCATCTTTATTCTTTGACTTGAAGTGGACCGCCTGAATCCATCACCACACTTTTATTGCCATAAACAAGTGGAAGAAAGAAACTTTAAAAGAGACGCTTTCATCTGAAGCTCATTAAGAAACATGAGACAAAAGGAAAAAAAGAAAAACAAAAGAAAAGACAAACACGTAGGTGTGAAAGCGACGCAGAGCGAAAAGCGCCCGACCCGCCACAGACCTGATCCTGAAAACCGGGACCCGGACCTGGAGCCGGTCCGCCTGCGGCGCTCAAATCAAACGTGGCTCGCCCGGACCCCCCAAACTTCAAGCGCCCCCCTCAACGCTCGTCCTCCGCGGGGGCGACGCCGCGAGCTCGCGCCGCCTTCTGGTCCGAGGTCTTAGGGAGACGGGAGGAGGCAGAGGTGGAGGACAAGAAGAGAGACGCCGTCATTCACTTTCCTTCACACAGGCAACCTGTTCACAAACCAACGCCACACACAAGGCTCCCCGCAGTCGTCCACCGAGAGACAGACTTCTGTACTGAACTTCTCTACTGCATTAGCGCCACCTCCAGGTGGGAAGGGTGACGTTTCATAATGAACTTCCGTCAGGGTGGGAACGCTGCTAGCGCCACCTTCAGGGAGGAACATTCAGCTCTGCTCTAGACCTGCGTGGCGGTTGGGATCACGGCGTTCCGTGTTCCGGCCCGTCCTCACTGTGGAACCAAAACAAATCTTCTGTTTCCCGCTGATCGGTTCTTTCTCCCTTCAGCTGTTTGGCTAAACTCTGGAAAAGCGCCTTCAGGCGAGCACGCTGTAAACTTGAATCGTTAAAAGATTTAACGGGAAAATAAAGAAAGTGTGGAAAGCGTTTCCTTCTCGTGCAGAGGTTTAGTTTTCTCGATACTGAAATGGATCATTCCAAGGAAATGAGAAGAAAGTTCGACTGGGAAAAGCAAAGAGGATGAAGGAGCAGGAAGTAAAGCACAGAAAGAAACGTTGATTCTCGAGCCAATCAGGAGAGCCGGTAACTGCAGGCCACGCCCCTCCCAGACGCATCCGTTTCCCTTTTCCCCACGTATCTCCTCACAAAGTCCCCGATCCCGACGACTGACGACGGAGCGCGCCTGAGGGGGCGGGGCCTGTCCGTCCCGATAAGCACCGCCCACTCAGGACGGCGAGCGGCGCCAACCGATCGGCGAGTCGCCACGGCAACAAATTAACACGGAAGGGGGGGTAAGGGGGGGGGGCGGGGTTTCAAAAACAAGAACAAGAGTAACTGGCGGGTGACCTTGGACCCAGCACAGAAAGAGGCGGGGCTACATGACAAAGGGGCGGGGCCATGCATCGACGAGCAGCTGAGTGTGTTTACAGGTTTATTATTGATCCGTGTTTAGCTTCACTGAGAATAAATATTCTGCTCAAAATCAACAAGAGAGGAGGAGGAAGTGGAGGACAGGAGAGGAGGAAACGAGGAGGAGCGGCGAAGAGGAGGAGGGCGGCGCCCACGTGTGTGTGTGTGTAGGTGTAAGTGTGTGTGTGTGTCAGTGTGTGTGTGATGCGGGTATGCGGCATCCCGATGTGGTGAAAGCTGTGGCTCCGCCCCCCTCCCCAGCCCCAGCCGGCAGTCTCTAGGGTTTGTCCCGGGTGATCACCTCCTCTCGCGGTTTGGCCCCGCCGAAGATGGCGGAGTTGGGGTTGGCCACCTGGTTGAGCGGCTCGGAGACGGTGCGGGGCTTCAGCTGCAGTCTGGGCCGCTGTGCACGCTCCGCTGCAGGGACACACACACACACACACACACACACAAAAACAAAAACACAAACACACACAGCTTCAACACTGTACTGAGGAGGCGGCGGTTTGTCCGGCAGCTGTCCTCCAGATGTCCCCCTGAGGTTCTGCTGTTCCTCAGTTCACTGACCTTCAGACGGCTCCTTGAAGTCTGTCGATCCTCCGCGGGGGTTCCCGTCTCTGAAGCGGCCCCCCATGCCGCCTCCTGCTCCTGGTCCTCCAACCCGTCTCTCGCCGGGGCGACCGCCGCCGCCTCGATTCCGCCCCCCCATGTAGTCGTCATCCCTGAAACCTGCAGATACGGACAGGTGGACAGGTGAGGGACAGGTGGGCTATGGTTAAAGGGGCGGGGCCAGGCTAGAGTTCAAGGGGGCGGGGCTAGACTGGAGTTCAGGTGAGCTATAGTTCAAGGGGGCGGGGCTAGACTGGAGTTCAGGTGAGCTGTGGTTCAAGGGGGCGGGGCCAGACTGGAATTCAGGTGGGCTATGACTCAAGGGGGCGGGGCCAGACCGGAGTTCAGCTGGGCTATGGTTCAAGGGGGCGGGGCCAGACTCGAGTTCAGGTGGGCTATAGTTCAAGGGGGGGGGCTAGACTGGAGTTCAGGTGAGCTATAGTTCAAGGGGGCGGGGCTAGACTGGAGTTCAGGTGAGCTATAGTTCAAGGGGGCGGGGCTAGACTTGAGTTCAGGTGAGCTATGGTTCAAGGGGGTGGGGCTAGACTTGAGTTCAGGTGAGCTATAGTTCAAGGGGGCGGGGCTAGACTGGAGTTCAACTCAGATCAGGTGAACCAATGATGTTCTCTTGAACCACCTTTCCTGAGCTCTGACTCAACCCGCCAATCATCTCCCACTGTCTTGTTCTGCAGGCCTCTGATTGGCCGCAGCTCAGCCAGCAGCGCTCTGATTGGCCGCGGCTCTCAGACCGCACCTCCTCCATACTGCTCGCTGAAGTCTTCCCTGGAGTCGCGTCCTCCTCCTCCTCGGGGACCTCCTCGTCCTGCAGAGGACAGGAGTGGCAGTGGGGCGTTTAGCGGCGGGGAAAGGAGGCGGCGGAAGGAGCTGGGAGAGCAGCACTGCAGAGGCGGAGCTTGTTAGTTGTCCATCAGCCAATCAGAGGAGGCGTTAGAAAGAGGCACGGTCTGGAGATCAAAGGTCAACAGCCAGTGACCTCATAGCAGTAAGGAGGAAAAGGGGCGGGGCTTAGGAGGAAGGGTCCTTCTTGTGTTCCCAGAGTGTTAGAGAGCGATCAGATAGAAAGAGCCCAAAAGACAAGGTGAGAATAAGGTGACGACAAGGTGAGGACGGGTGAGGACAGGAGAGCACGAATGAGGACGGGCAAGGACGACTGAGGACGAATGAGGACGAATGAGGACGACTGAGGACGAATGAGGACGGGTGACGCCGGGAGGACAGCGAGGACAGCCGTCCCCTGCGTGTCCTTCAGGTCATCGAGGGATTCATGTCTCCGCTCCGCTCTGCGGTCCCCGGCGTCCCGCTCCGTCCTACCTCTGCCTTCATCTTTCCTGAAGCTGAAGCCGGTGCCTCCTCGGTCTTGCTTTCGTCCCTCTGCGATGTCAACCCTCAGTGACCTATCGCCCAGAAGCTGCGGGGGTCAGAGTTCATGTCAGTGGGAGTGTGTCGTCATACGGCCGAGGGGCAAGTGTGTGTGTGTGTGTGTGAGAGACACTCACAGCGCCGTCATACGTCAGAGCTTCCTTTAGAGACTCCAGATCCTCGAACTCCACGTAACAGAAACCTGCAACACAGACACGGGACATCAGAGCGCCACCTGCTGGAAGAGACAGGAAGCCTCGTCGCAGAGACAGAAGGGAAGCCCTGACCTTTGAACTTGTCTGTCTCTTTGTCTCGGACCAATCGGACGCTGCGGATGTTGAGCTCTTTGAAGATGATGTCGATGTCGCCCTGAACCGTGTTGAAGGGCAGATTCCCGACGTACGCTGTGAACGGAGGTTCTGACGGCAACTCCTTCTGCTTCCTGGGACCTCCGGGACCACTGCCGCCACGGGGCCTGCAGGGACGGACACGGAGACGCCTGACTCCCTTCCACCTTGTCACATGAAGAAATTCTCTCCATGGGAGCTTTCAGTGTGTCCACTGATATTTAAATAAGTTTTAAAAATCAATTTTAAATAAAGTTTCATCTCTTCTTTCTAATAAAAGATAAGACCAAAGATGTAGAAAAGCTAATGACAACACCAGAGACAGACATCCCAGAAAGCCATTTGTCTTTCAGGGGAATTGGATGAAAATTATAGAAAAGTTTCTGCTCCGGTTCTGTAGAAGAATCCATGGTGGTTTCCTCTCCTAAAACAATTAACAGAACCAGAAGCCAACAGCAGTGGAGGGCAGAGCACAACTCAACACGTCCACGTTTCCAGCTGGAAAAAGACGTCTCCTGCTGCGGAGGAGCGGACTGAGGCCTGAAGGGCGGCGCTCGGCTCGTGGAGGTTCTGGTACAGAGTAACCAGCTCATCCCAGAGCTCTTCTGTGACATTCAGGTCTAGAGAAAGTCCAGGTCTCTCCATTTGAGCCTCCCCATCTCCAGCAGGCCCTGATGTCGCCTCCTGCATGCTGCTGGTGCATTGTGGTCCATGAAAATGAACTGAGGCCTGTGTCGTTCATGCAGGAGCTCAAAGAATTGATGTTCTCCAGGAGCTACTGGCTCGTCACCATTCATAAAGCAAAGGATGGTTCTCAGCCCCTCTAATAGCTCCACCACGACAGGCTTGTTGAGCGCGCAGATGGAAACCCTGTCCAGTGGTCTGACCAGGCGCCTGGAGCCTCTCTCATCCTGTTCCTCGCCGCTCTGCTCATCACTGAGGGACGTGGACAGAGGACTATTCCCTCGGACACACTCCGGGCTCAGCGGACTTGGCCGCCCGAGGACACCTTGTCTGAGGCCTTCGATGGTGAGGAACTGTTGCTAGTTTAGTTTTAATTTGTTCGGTGAGTTTTTGGTCTCATGGAGTCAAAATGTGAGCAGCAGGATGAGGACTGCATGAACGTCCATTCTCGTCAAACCAGGACATTTATTGATCCATCCGTGGATCAAACAGCTGCTGAGAATGTTTCCGTTGAGGTGCTTGTTAGAGAACAGCGAGTTGCACAAAAACTACTGAAAACACACACACACACACACACACACGTGCGCACACACACCTTCAGTGTGACGCAGGAGGCTGCAGTCTCGTGCACTTCGTGGTGTTGTTAAGGGAACTGACCATCAGCTGAGTGCAGCTCTGCGCCCAGAATTAAAAAACAGCCTCAAACGTCCATAAACCAGCTCCCCGGCCGTGTGCTGCACCTCTACAGGAACTCTTTCATTCATCACGCTGCGACCCGAAAACACATAAAACCCGCCACAAGGTGGAGAACCAGCCCCGGACCGGCACGGTCCACCTGCAGCCTCATGCTGCTGCAGCCATGCGGGCGGCTGCAGCTGGAGCCCCGCAGCTCTGCAGCCGCATCCCCGCACCCGCCTGCACCGGCCGCGGCCTCCCATGGACCTCCGGCCCAGTGCAGCCCCGGCCCGTGGAGCCCCAGCCCAGTGGAGCTTCGGTCCGGTGGCGCTCCGGCCCGGTGGCGCATCGGGCCGTGGTGCTCCAGCTAGTGGACATCCAAACCGGTGCAGCGCCGAACCGGTGTTGCCACAAACCGGTGGAGCCACGTACCGGTGGCTCACCGAACCGGTGGAACTCCGGGCCCATCGGCGCCACATGTTGCGGGTGTGTGGCTGTCTGCATACGGCTAGCTCCCTGCTAGCTGCTAGCCTCGGAGCTCGAGAGCCCTCGGTGTTTCCTCGGCGCTGTGGCCGGCCCTCCCGCACCGCCGGAGGGCCGTTTCTCAAAGCACGAGCCGGGTCGAGGCCCGGCCGCGGCGGGAACCGGCTCGCCGCTCCGGCGGGACGTTGTGGAGGCCGGGCGCGGAGGAGCCGCTGCCCGGGAGCACGCTCACCCTCTGCTGCTGCCGAAGCTGCCGTAGGCCCGGTCCCGCTCATCGTAGCTGTCGTAGTCCGCCATTACTGCTGCTGTGTGGAGGAGGAGGTCCTTCACGTCACTCACTGCCAGTTTAGCTGCCCGCGCCGCGCCGAAATAAAAAAAAAAACAAAAAAAAAAAAAACCCATCTCACTTGGTCTTGCTTTTAGTTTTTTTAGCTGATGTTATTCTGGTTCTCCTCTAAATTTGTTGCGACGCATTGCGTGTGTAGGGGGGTTATTCGGGTGGATGTGTGGTATTTTTTGGAATGTAGCAGGATGTAGTGTTATGTTGGTGTGAGTTTTCACTTGGAGCTGGTTTAGGTCCCTCTGACCGTTTTCTAGTGGCGCTGCTGTAGGTTTGGGCTGCTGGGAGACCTTTACTGTGGTGTACCACCTTAACAGCTCCGAAGCGGAATCTACAGATGTAATACGCTATATCAAAGGACTTCCATTTACATTTTTGCCTGTGGGTGTGCAAATAATATGGAAAGATTACCATCATATAAAACTGACATAATTCTAACTATACAGGGTTGCTGACTGCTTCTGCGCATCTGATTAAACATGATTTCTTTGACTCAAATGACCGAATTGACTCAGACACCCAGTTCATGTTGATAACAAGTCAGAAAGCCCTGATTCTGTCGAAGGAGCCGAGTTTCCCATCACTACTTTATCTGTCACTCAGAGAGTGAGCTGAACGTGAAGCAGGAGTTTGAGAACCTTTATTGTGTGACGTTGTTGTCAGTTAACTAAAGATGTTTTGTGGAGACACATTATATCAGCCTGGAAGACTGCCCAGACCAGAACCCAGATCCGGAGCTGAACCCAGACCTGAACCCAGACTCAAACCTGAACCCGAGCCCCGGGCACAGGGGCAAAACAACTGCGGGTTTAGTCCTCCAGATTAACCCAAGCTGTAGTTTGAAGCTGAACATGTCTTAAAGTCACGTCCCTGAGACAAAGACACAAACCACCACAGTGTAGTTCAAAACAAACTTTATTCATCTTCACATCTCAGGAAGAGCAGCACACAATAACTTTTTATCTCGTACACATTTATTAAAAAATACACAGTCCAAAGGCTCTCAGTGCAAATACAATAAACCTCTTGACGTGTCCTCACCGGGTGCGTGGGACACATGTCCCACACACCTAATGAGGACACATGTACCACAAGCCCACTGTGGACATGTGTCCCAAACACCCGCTGAAGACATGTGTTCCAAACACTGCTGAAGACACATGTACCAAACACCCACTGGAGACATTTCCCAGACACCTGATGAGGACACAAGACCTGGACACCCACTGAGGACACATGCCCCAACACCCACTGCGGACACGCTTTCCACACACCCGATGAGGACCCATGTACCAAAAACCCACTGAGGACATGTGCACCTAATACCCGCTCAGGACATGTGTCCCAGACACCTGATGAGGACACGAGACCCAGACACCCAGTGCAGAAACATGTTCCGTACACCCGATGAGGACACATGTCCCAAACACCTATTAGGACATGAGTCCCAGACACCCGACGAGGACACGTCTCTTCTCTACACATGTAAAAGTGCCAGTTCTTCATTTGAACAAGACCTGCTTCATTCTGTAGTTATACACCAGCATCACGAAGAGTACTCTGTGGATCAGGTTAAGCTTGTGCTGAAGGAGACGCCGCTGTCTCCTGGAGCAATGCATTGTGGGACGCTGTCAGTCTGTGCGACATGTGAGAGAATCTGTCTGAGTGAGAAGCTCAGGTGAAGATCTGCTTGAACTCTGAGACAGTGAGGAAGTGCACTTGGTTTCATCTTTTCTCGACGACACACAGAGTCTCTTCAGTCGGACGTTGACAAGGTGAAACACTTCAATTCAAAAGAATCAATCATCTGCAAAAAATAACATTTTCAGACTTCAGCTGTTAGACCACAAACACACTGCCACATGACCTCCAGAGCACATCACACAACCTTCACAAGACCTTCAGGCTCATTCCATGACCTTCACATGGCCATTCACGCTTCATCTCTTGACTGTACCACCCTCCTCTGCACCTCCTTCACCTGCACTGGAGCCCCGGTCTGAGTCCATCACGTGGGCTCAAGCTTTACTGTTCCTACATGAAGGAGAGGCATTTTTAAAATGATTTTCTTTTGGGAATGTGTGATGTCACAATACAGTAAGATGACAGTCAAATCCCAGTCATGACACAGTCAGAATAAAGTCAGATTACAGTCAAGATACAGTCAGATTAAAACCAGGTTACAGTCAAGACACAGTCATGTCATGGTCAAGATACTGTCAGACTAAAGGCAGATTACCATCAACATACAGTTGGATTACAGTCCAGATACAGTCAGAATAAAACCAGGTTACAGTCAAGATACAGTCAGATTAAAGGCAAATTACCATCAAGATACAGGCGGATTAGAGTGAAGATACAGTCAAGACACAGTCATATCACGGTCAAGATACTGTCAGAATAAAGCCAGATTACAGTCAAGATACCGTCATATCATGATCAAGATACAGTGAGACTAAAGGCAGATCACCATCAACATACAGTTGGATTACAGTCAAGATACAGGCAGATTACAGTCAAGATACCGTCAGACCAAATCGAGATTACAGTCAGATTATAGTCAAGATACAGTCAGGCTACAGCCATAATACAGTCAGCTTGCGGTCAAAGTACAGCCATATTACAGTCAGAACACAGTCTGTTTACAGTCAAAACCAGATTACTGTCTGATTGCAGTGTGATTAAAGGCAGAATAAATCATATTTCAGTCAGTTACAGTCAGTTTACAGTCAGACTACAGTCAGAGTACAGTAAAAAATCAGATTACAATCCTAACAAAATCAGACTTCTATCAGAAAAATGTCATATTACAGTGAGATACTGCGGCTGAGATAACAATCATAATAAAGTCAGACTACAGCCAGAATAAAATCATATTACCGTGGGAATATAGATTACAGCCATACAGAAGTCAGATTACAGTGGAATTACAGTAACAGTGGCTGCAGGTGCAGATAGGGCGGGGTGAGAGGTCAGAGGTCAGAGCAGTTTTGTGGTTCAGCAGCCAAAAAACAAGCCATCTGTTTCACTTCTAAAATATTCTTCTTTTTCTTTAAAAAAGTCTTCAACAATAGAAAAAAGTTTCATTCCATTTGGGTTGTTTGTTTGTTTGTTTGTTTGTTTTTGTTTCACATAAAGACTGAACGATTGACTCCTTGGTTTTTTTTTTAAAGACAAAATTTAAAATCTGAACTCTGCTACTCGACTGAAGTCAAAAAAAATCTCCAAAAGACGAAACTTTGCTACACCCGAACAGTTGTGTTTGTGTGTGTGCGCTCATGCACGTGCGTAAGCGTGTATGTGCATGCGTGGGTGAAAACGTGTGTGTATGTTTGTGTTTTTGTGTGTCTGTGTCTTTGTCTGTGAACATGTGTGTGCATACGTGCATGCGTGTGAGTGTATATGTGCATGTATGCCTGTGTGCATGTGTGTGTGTGTGTGTTTGCACCTTTGTGTTTGTGTTTCTTTGTGTCTGTGACTGCGTATCTTTGTGTGTCTGTGTGTGTGTGTGTGTGTGTGTGTTTGTGTGGGATAGACTGTGTGTTTTTGTATCTTTGTGTGTGTGTGTGTGTGTGTGTGTGTGTGTGTTTGTGAGTGTGACTGCGCGTTTGTATATCTTTGTGTGTGTGTGTGTGTGTGTGTGTGTGTGTGTGTGTGTGTGTGTGTGTGTGTGTGTGTGTGTGTGTGTGTCTGATTGTTCTGAGCACTGTCAGCACGTAAACTTAGATCCAAAACATCTTAAACAGGTTTCAGTCCTGTGCTTCTCTCTCCAGAGCCCTGGTTTCAGGTCCTGGAGGATCTGACCCTGCAGGACCTGAGACTGGGGTCAGAGCAGGTAGGGTCAGGCCCCTGGGGGCAGGGCCAGGGGTGTCAGACCCTAGGGTCAATTCCAGAGGTTCAAAACTCTATGGTCAGTTCCTTGAAGGTTGGACCCCTGGGGTCAGCTCAGGGAGGGTCAGTTCCATGGAGGGTTGGATCCCCAGGGTCAGCTCAGGGAGGGTCAGACCACTGGAATCAGGCTCTGGAAAGTCAAGTTTTTTTCTTTTCCTGATGTCATCAAAACCTTCATCATCATCATCATCATCATCATCATCATCATCATCATCATCATCTTCACCATCCTTTCTCATCCTCCTCACTGTCTTGGTGGATTCTTCCTCCTGGTCTTCCTCTTCCTCTGTTGGTGTTTCTTCCATCAGATGGTTCTGTGGTCCTATCAGAGCGTTGTCTCCCCCTATCAGATGGTTCTGTCCTCCCATGAGATGCCAGTGTCCCAGAAGACAGTGTTGGTGGTCCTCTCATCAGATAGAGGTGTCCTCTTATCAGATGGTTCTGTCCTCCTACCAGACCATTCTGTCCTCCCATCAGATGGCCGTGTCCCAGAAGACAGTGTTGGCGTGTCCCGGCGCAGTGGGCGGGGCAGAGTATGGTGGCGGCTTCCTCTTCCAGGATGGGAGGATGGGCATGCTGTCCTGCTTGCACAGGTTCTTCTCGGGTCTCTGGCGAGCTTTGATCTCTCGGCACAGGACTCGCTTCTTCTCGATCATGTCCATCATGGTGGAGTCTCCACACAGCCACGGCATCTGGAGACGGAGGACAACTGGACGGTTAGATGGAATTTCCAGGCGTCTACAGGTGTTTGCAGGTGTCTGCAGTGGTGGTACCTGGCTGAGGGCAGGATGGTGCATCTCATGCAGGTGATGTTGTGGAGTTCCACCGGGTGAAGGAACCCCTGAGGTCGACGCCGAACGTCCCAGTTTACAGACAGACTTTGAATCTGCAGAGACAAAAACTTTGACATTATTCAACTCAGAGACACATCACAGTTATTGCATACATGTCCACAGGTCTTCATGTGTCACTGGCATTACACCTGCTGTTTGGATTGAATGGACACGAGTGGTCCAACAGGTTTCAACGCTCTGCAGCTCAGAGGGACTGAGGGACTCTAGTGTTCCGAAGGGTTCTTTGTTATTTTCCTATCAAATCACATAAAACAGATCATTTAATTTTACTTTTAAAATACTGTAAATCAGTTATTTTTCTGAAGAAGTAACTAGTAACTATAACTAATTAGGTTTAAAAGTAACAGCTAATTCGGACCAAGTGCCAACCTCCGCTCATAAAACATGAAGATAATGCCGAAGTGCAAAAAATATGTAATTCTGGAGAAATTCCAGCAGGGGGCGATGATGCTGGTTTCAAAAAGAGCCCCGGTCTCACTGGAACCCATTCAAAAATGGTGATTTTCAGAGTGAAAATAGGCAAAAATAGTAAGTGCCCGGTTTCAGAACATGTTTTGGTCTCTATCTCTAGTTTCTATAACCTGCTGCTTCACCAGACTCTGATTTTCACATAAATCATCTGTTGATTTTATATTTCGAGTTGAAGTTTTGCATAAATCGCCCTATCACAGCGCCTCCTCTGTCCACGTGATGCGGTCACATGACAGGCTGGACCAATCACATTACATCCGGTTTCAAATGTTCAATGTGGAGACGTCCTGCTGGACTCGCTGAAGTCTTCAGAACGGCGGTTGGGAACTCTATGGGTGACGTCATGAAAGGTCTATCCATTTATTACCTCCGCCAAGGAGGCTATGTAATCACATCGGTTTGTTGGTTTGTTGGTTTGTTAGCAACATTACGGAAAAAGTAATGGACGGATTGCGATGAAACTTTGTGGAAAGGTGGGTCTTGGGCTAACTTAGAATCCATTACATTTTGGTGATGATCCGGATCACTGTCTGGATCCAGGAATTTTTTAAAGGATTCTTTAACATTGAACAATAGGGCAGTCTTTCACACAGTTGGGCATAACTCAAGAATAAATGACAAGGGGGCTTAGCAAAAAATTACAGTGTAAGTTCTTCAATGACTAAGAGATAAGAGATATCAGCTGCTGATCCAGATCATGGAAGTATTCCGGAACCAGGATCCAGAACAGACAAAAATAGGGGGATTCCGGAGTGTCAGTCACTGTGAGGAAACACGCTGAGATATGAACATGCAACAAACAGCTTTCTCCCAGACATCGTTTGTGTTGGGGAGAAATAAAATGTTTTTGTATTATATATGGTGTTCTTATTGTTGTTGGTGACTGCTTTGAGCTGTGGCGGAGGTCTGCGCTCTCTGAGTGCGAAATTCTAGTTTACAATCTATGATTAGGACCAGGTACCGGTGTCGGTGTGCCCCGTGTGGACACCAGTCTGAACTGCAGTCCTTGACACACTTACCTTCTCCTCCTCCTGCTCCTGCGCCTCCTCCTCCTCCACACAGCATCATGGTTGGACTGACAGACGACCTCCCCATCCTGCTCGAAATTGGACTTGATTGTCCGTCTCTGTCTCTGCTGTGATGCCTGGGCAGAGACCTGCAGTCTCCTGCAGAGACGCAGAGAGAGGCACAAAAGTTTGTACTGATGATCTTCTGATGTTCTCAAACAGGTCTGGTCTCGGTTCTGGTCCCGTTAGATCTCAGTACTCATTGATCAGAACATCTGACTACAGAGACTGGAACAGATCATTAGGACTCCAACTTAAACTGTTATGCAGATGATACACAAATCTATTTATCTGTGAAACCAGATGACAAACATCGAGTAACTCTGGATGGTGTTACTTTGACCTACAGAACCACTGAGAGGAACCTGGAGTTACTTTGGACCAGAGTGAGAAATTAATCCTTGTATTTCTGATCTCCAGAGTAGAAATCTGAATTTCCTTTTCATCATGATCGTCAAAAGTCTGTTAAAAGTCTGTATTTGATTCAGAATGCCGCAGTGAGAGTTCCGACAGAAATTCCAGGAGATACCTCACCTTCTCTGTCTCGGCTCTTCCTCCCTCCTGAGCTCCTCTTCATCACCTGCCTGCCAGACGAGAACAGGAAGTTGAGTTCTTCCAGTGGGCTTGTAGGAGTCTGCGACCTCATCGACATGTTCTGCATGGATCCGTGCGTGGAGGAGGAGTTACTGAGTTTAGCTCCGCCCTCTCCAGCCCTGTGGGAAGACGACGAGGATGACGATGAAGAGCGGGGCATGCTCCCTCCTGCCATGAGCGTGTCGTAGGGAGGCGGCCTCTTCAGACTGAGCGGCGTCAGAGAGCGGCCCACACTGACCGGGGACGGACATGCCGACTGGCTGCGGGGGTAACCGTGGCCGCCGTGGGCGGAGTTGGACGACTTGTAGAGATTAGAGGGAAGGGGCGGAGCCGAGGAGCGGCCGGAGGAGGTGATGGTGTGTGTGGACGACGGCTCTCTGTCCCGGTCTCGGTGGCGGTCTTTGCGGTGGTGGGTGGAACCCTGCGGCTGCTCGGCGCTGCCCGGCTTGTACGAAGCGTTTTCCAACATGGGCAGTCGGGTGACATCCAGCGGGGTGAGCGGCGACTCGTCGGAGTTGGGGGAGCACTGAGACGGGGCGGGCGGGAAGACGAGCAGCGGCGGGCGGTGGGTCAGGAGGTTGGGGAACGGTGGCGGAATGTCACAGAGCGAGCCACGCGACGAATATGCCTCTGGGTCAAAGATGGCCGAGTGGCCGTCCTGCAGGAAGTCCTCGAACACGGGGTACTTCATCTCCTCGTACACCGACTCGTTCTGCTCGTCCTCCACGCCCTCCGGACCCCTCAGCTCCCGCAAGATATTTCCCACCATCTCGATGTAGACCGGCTCCTCGTCGTCGGTGTCCCTGGAGGCCGGACTGTGACTCTGAGACGAGGACTTGTCCCATCGCACCGACGTCTTCTTGGCGCTGTGGTTTCGGATGTAGGACTCGTCGAAGGAGGTGCTGAGCTGGGTGTTGGGGTTCCTCTTGGGTTTGGGTGGAGGCATCTTCCTGGAGTCCTCGGAGTGGAGGACACCCCGAGCCGCTGTCAGACAGGAAGCAGGAACAGAGAGTGAGCGGAGGAGACAGAGGAGCACAGCATGAAGCAGAGCCTGCATGATCTTCAGCTGCCTTCAGGTTATACTGGTGTGCTTTGGGTATCAAGTTCTTCTTCTATGGTTGAATTTCAGCACTGTAGCAGATGTACTGTGATGCTGTACTGAGACAACACCTCCTCCTCACCTACTATCAAGAACATGACTGCATCGGGGAACCTGTCAGAGTCCTCCAGTGCTTTTCCAAACTGACTCTGATCAGCTCACTGATCATCACACGAGAAAGAAACGTTTCTTGAGAAGAATGTTTAATTTTGCTGTGTTTTTTGCATGCTTCACATAAACACTTTTTGTATTCTGACAGTGTTCAAAAGCCAGTTTCTGTCTCCAGCTGAGGTTCAAAAGCTGCACTAACTGGTAGAACATCATGTTTCCATGACAACCGAGCCCAAAGACAGGAACCTCACGTTTCCATGGCAACAGAGGACAGGAGGAACCTCATGTTTCCGTGATGACAGAATCTGAGGACACGAGGAACCTCATGCTTCCATGACAAAAGAGGACACAAGAAACCGTGTGTCGTCCATGATGGCAGAAGACATGAGCAACATTGTGTTTCCATGACAACAGTGGACACAAGGAACCCTGTGTTTCAATGTGAGTTTTCTGCATGTTTGACTTTGCAGCTGCGAGGTTCAGATGCTGCTGCTCTGCAGAGCGCCCGAAGCTCCGTCTGGTGTTGCTTCAGTCTGACTGATCACTTGTGACATGAAGTCCCCACAATGCATCACTCCCATCAGTACAGCAGTACCTCTACCTGTCAGTGTATTGTTCTCTGCAGGATGTGTGTTTGGCTTCATTACAAAACTAAACAACAGCCTCGACACAAAAACAACACTGTTTTCAAACCACTGCCGTGTAAATGGGAAGTCTTTCTGAAATGAAAACAAAAAAGTTGTGTCTTCCCCTGACGGGGCCTGACAGCCCGGCGGTTCTCACCTTCACTCAGCTCTGACGCGTCTTTGGCGTCCTGGTGGTCTCTCTTGGGGACGCCACAGCCTCCGTCCACAGTCTCGGAGCTGCTGCTCAGCTTGGTGTTGGGGTCCCTCCGGGGTTTGGGCGGAGGCTGCTTCCGGCTGTGGGCGGAGTCGTCTTCCCCGCCACCCACCGAGTGGAGGGACTGGGATCGCACGGCGAAGCCCTGGCTGGGGGGGGGCAGTCGGTCCTGAGGCGCCGGCATCGTCATGAACCCCATCCGAAAGTGTTTCCCAGAATATGCTCCGTCTGTTGCCATGGCGACATCTTCCCCAATCCTGGTGAGGATCAATTAGAAATCAAATTAGCACTCGTCAACACCGTGCGTCCGTGCTCGTGTGCGTGTGTGCCTGTTGCAAACACCCGCCGGTGTTTAGTGATGAAGCCGACGTGACTAATCGCTCACGGTGAGTTTGTTCTACGTTTCATCTCACCGTTTCTGTGCACAGCGTCAAGCTAGCTTCAATCGGCGCAGACCTTCAGGAGATCAGCCTCAACAACCGGTGACAGGCCAACAACTGTACCTTTTGATGGCTTCTTCCTGTCGCCTCTTCTTCTGGTGTTTCTCCTGCAGGTAGGTCCAGTTGGTCTGGTTCCGGATGCGGTCGCTCTCTCTGGCGATGTCTGAAGCATTCTGGATCACCAAACCGTCGTAGGTTCGGAGTCCGCTGTCCTCCACGTACTGGAAAAACCTCCTGAAGGACGAAGTCTCCTCCTGAGACGTCATGACTCCCCACAGACCTGGAAGAGGAGTCACAGATGAGCCTGGAACCAGAACCACAGGGGCCCTGGAACCAGGTGGGCTTGCAACCAACACCTGAGGGAACCAGAACCATGTGGATATGCAGCCAGAACCAGAAGGGAACCAGAAACGCCTGGAAATGGAACCAGATGAGCCTCAGAACCAGACAGACCTGGAACCGGAGCCACACAGGCCCTGGAACCGGCACCATACAGGCTCTGGACCCAGAAAGTCTAGAAGCAGAACCGGACATGCGCTGGTACCAGACAGGCACTAGAACCTGACGGGCCCTGTATGTTTTAGGTATTGTGCTAAAGCCCCCCTTCCTCCCATCTCCCAGCTTTATCTAAAAATAGAACAGGGAGTCAGTTGCTGGTAACCTAGCAACAGCAGCATCTCTCAGAGGAACATGATGTAATGTTTCTTTATGGGGAGGCGAATAAAGCGCACACACACACACACACACACACACACACACACACAGATGCTAACAGAGCATGCTAACACACGTTGAACGTGAAGAGAGCGTCTGTTCTTCAGTGTGTCACACTTCCTCACTGAACCGAGGAGTTTCTGGGTTTCAGTGACGGATCGCAGACGTTTCTGGTTCAGAAGGAAAACTCAGAGTTTATGTTTACTGTAAATCAGGTTCTACTGAATCTGAAGAAGACGTGTCTGATCGGTCTGTGATAGAATGCAGTGTTTGAAGGAGCTTCCAGCGTGGTTACTGCTCGGAGTGGAAGTGAGATGAGACTCTGTGTCAACCTGGATGTAGTCCTGAAGAGAAGCCTGGCCTCATTCTGCTTTTCTTCTATAAAGAATCAATAGTCAGCAGGTCTACAAACTCCCTCTCCAGCCAGTACAAAACACTTCCAGTAGCATTTCTTCTCCAGTTTCTTTAATGTAGTCAGTCGTCGGCTCTCCAGTGGAATGAACTTCCTCTCAGATGTTGCTTTTATCATCAATTTACTTTTGATCAATCGAATCAAGTGTGGAGTGAAGTGAGGCTGCTGCTCCATCCGCAACCAAGTCAACCTGAGGGCTAATGCTAATGCTAATGCTAATGTTAATGCTAAGACAACTGCTTTCCATTGCTCCACTGACGACAATGGTCCCTTGGTCTTTGGTTCCTGGTCTATGACTCCTGGTCTGGACTCTAGGTAGTCCAGAATTAATCAACTCGGGGAGTCCAGAGTGGTCCTGGATACACTGGTCTCTGGTCCTGGATACACTGAACTCTGGTCCTGGATACACTGATCTTTGGTCCAGGATACACTGATCTTTGGTCCAGGATACACTGATCTCTGGTCCAGGATACACTGTTCTCTGGTCCTGGATACACTGATCTCTGGTCCAAGATACACTGATCTCTGGTCCAAGATACACTGATCTCTGGTCCTGGATACACTGATCTTTGGTCCAGGATACACTGATCTCTGGTCCAGGATACACTGTTCTCTGGTCCTGGATACACTGATCTCTGGTCCAAGATACACTGATCTCTGGTCCTAGATACACTGATCTCTGGTCCAAGATACACTGAACTCTGTTCCTGGATACACTGAACTCTGGTCCTGGATACACTGATCTCTGGTCCTGGATACACTGAACTCTGCTCCTGGATACACTGAACTCTGGTCCTGGATACACTGAACTCTGGTTCTGGATACACTGGTCTCTGGTCCTGGATACACTGATCTCTGGTCCAGGATACACTGAACTCTGCTCCTGGATACACTGAACTCTGGTCCTGGATACACTGAACTCTGGTTCTGGATACACTGGTCTCTGGTCCTGGATACACTGATCTCTGGTCCAGGATACACTGATCTCTGGTCCTAGATACACTGATCTCTGGTCCAGGATACACTGAACTCTGTTCCTGGATACACTGATCTCTGGTCCAGGATACACTGATCTCTGGTCCTAGATACACTGATCTCTGGTCCAGGATACACTGAACTCTGTTCCTGGATACACTGAACTCTGGTCCTGGATACACTGAACTCTGGTCCTGGATACACTGAACTCTGGTTCTGGATACACTGGTCTCTGGTCCTGGATACACTGATCTCTGGTCCAGGATACACTGATCTCTGGTCCTAGATACACTGAACTCTGCTCCTGGATACACTGAACTCTGGTTCTGGATACACTGAACTCTGGTCCTGGATACACTGAACTCTGGTCCTGGATACACTGAACTCTGGTCCTGGATACACTGGTCGCTGGTCCCTGGTGTCTGTAACTTGGTGTTTCGGACTCTGGACCTGCTGGTAGGTCTTGCCATCAGTGGACACAGATACAGAAAATATGAAACACACCGAGCAAGAGAAAGAAGCAGAGAGCAGCAAAGACATCACCAATGCTAATGCTAATGCTAACGCTAACACTAAGAAGGATGGGTAAACCATCACCCTCGTCACCATCGTCATCCTCGTCTTCATCTGTCTGAACCTTCTCAGGCTGTCAGGAGGTTCTGATCACACCTGGAAGTAAAACTGGACTGAGCAGAGAGAGAGAGAAAGAGAGAGAGAGAGAGAGAGAAGAGAAGGAGGGAGAGAGAAAAAGAGAGAGAGGAAGAGATGGAGAGGAAGAGAGAGACAGACAGAGGGACAGGTAGAGAGAGACAG